>NC_064923.1:522697129-522998295 GCF_023897955.1 Schistocerca gregaria
GAGGAATGGCTCGAATACCTGATTCAGTTCCACGTCAAGTTCATTGTCAAATTCATTGTCAAGTTCACCGTGTTCCAGGTCCTGTAACGACTGTTCAGTTCAATCAAAAACTATTCCCAACCGCATCTCCCAACGAACTCAGCTATAGCCAGGAAATCGCTGCATTAACGAAATACTATGAACAGCAAGTCAAAGTAGCTGCAGCTGGGTATCAGTTATTTCGCTTGCAGAAAAAGCCGGAACAGACATATCGCCAGTGGTACACTAAATTAACGGGCCTGACTAGGGAGTGTAAATTAAGTACAGTTGTGTCAACTTTTGCAATGATTTAATGATCCGCGATGCAATAACATTCAACGTCCCAAATAGTACAATACGGGAACAGATCTTTAAGTACTCTGATCCATCACTTTCCCAAGTATTGAAAACCTTTTAGCAAAACGATTCGGGCGCCATAGCGGCCGGTAAGTTTGACCAGACCCCGATTTGTCAGGTCGAGTCGCCCCTTGCTCGCGACCGCACCAAGCAGCCGCAACAACGAACGCGTGCACAGCCGCGCGGACCGCCATGTAGACACGTAAATGAGCCTGTGAATTTAGTACAACAGGAAGGAAGTTCCAGTTACAAATCACACATTAAGACAGTGAGTTACACTGTGTTGAAATGTGGGAATATGTTCTTTTCAGATACCTTTGATTTGTTTGGAGTTAGCATACAAGACAATGCACTTTCAGTATCTGCTTTTGACCCAAAATACAGTGAAGGTAGCTTGCTTAAAGAATTTCCTGAACTATTTTCAGAAGGAATGAGGAAAGCTAATAACTTTGTAGCGCTTGTTACATTGAAAGACAATGTTCAGCCTAAGTTTTTCCAGATCCGCCCCGTTCAAGTTGCTTTAAGAGACAAAGTAGTCAGTGAATTGAAATAATTTCAAGATAATGGTGTAACTGCTCCTATTCAAGCTAGTCAGTGAAGAAGTCCTCTCGTTTTCTTGAGTAAGCCTTCTGGTCCCATTCGCGTTTGTGTGACTTCAAGTACACAGTCAACGCACAGACAGTAGTTGACACTTACGCATTACCTCGCCCTGAGGAACTCATGGACAGGCTTGGTGCAGGACGATCTAAGACAGATCTGTGTGATACCTGCTTGCAAATTCCATTGGATGAAGAATCACAGAAAGTCAGATGCAGGACTCAAGTGTCGTCTCGAAAATAGTGACTTTTTTCAAACTGAACTACAGTACAGAGGTCATATGTCAGGGTGTGCGACCCTTCCAATCTCAGTTGCTTGCAATCCGTGATCTGGTTGTTCCTCACAAAGAGTCTGAACTGCCGTCAGTGCTAGACAAGATGACATACTACATTAGATTCATACCAACTGCCCCTCACATCGCGGCTCCATTGCATCGCTTGTGTTGCAAAACTGTACCTTTTGTGTTGAACGTTAAGTGTCACAGCGCATTTCAGAAACTCAAAAATGCCTTTCTCAGTGACAGATGTTTAGTGCATTTCGACCCTGTCAGGCCAGTAGTTTTTGCAAGTCGACGCTTCTTCGAATCAGACCTATTGCTTTTACCTCAAAGTTGTTAACTCAAACTCAGTGCAATTATTCTCAAATAGGAAAAGAGGCTCTCACAACCGTGAATGGCGTGACAAAATTTCGTCACTATTTGTATGGTCGCAAGTTCCTTTTAGTGACGGATCACAAGTCTTTGCAGTCATTGTTTCATCCTTCAAAGCCGGTTCCGACACACACTGCTCAAAAATTGCAACGTTGGGCTTCCTTGCTTTCGCAGTATCCGTATGAAATTGTGTATAGCCCTGCGGCAAAACATGTCAATGCAGACTCCCTATCTCGCCTTCCTATTGGTCCAGACTCTGATTTTGATACATCTGCCGCCAAATAGATGCGCGGGACTCTAAATTGCTGGAATCTTTTCCATTTGACTATAAAAAAATTGCACAGGCCGCAAAAGCAGACCCAGATCTCAAGATTTTGTTGCATTACATTCGCACGTCTAGGCCCCGCTAAATGAACAGTATTCAGAACTGAGTTGTGCGCCGATGTTTTGCACGTCGGCATAGCTTTTCAGTTCAACAGGGTATGATTCTATTTCAAAATCACAATGGACGATCGTATCTGCTTCTTCCCGAAGTGTTGCAAAAGGATGTGTTGAGATTGGTCCACAGAGGACGGGGAATTGTTCGCGCTAAAAGTTAGCGCGTCGGCACTGTACTAGGCAAGACATGGGCGCCCATATAGAGCAGATGACGTCACAGTATAGCGCATGCGCGAAAAATCAATCAGCTGCGTCACAGACTTTCTCAGCTTGGCCTAACATTCAATCTCCATGGCAATGAGTTCACATAGACTTTGCAAGACCATTTTAGCACATTCGTTGGATCATGGTGGTAGACTCTTTTAGCAAGTTCCCATCTACTGTGCCTATGGATTCTACCGCATCACGTAGCTGCATCCAAACATTGTCCTCCATATTTTGCATCGAAGGTTTGTCAGAAGTACTCATGTCGGACAATAGACGACAGTTCACTTCGTGGCCGGCCGAGGTGGCCGAGCGGTACTAGGCGCTATAGTCTGGAGCCGCGCGACCGCTACGGTCGCAGGTTCGAATCCTGCCTCGGGCCTGGATGTGTGTGATGTCCTTAGGTTAGTTAGGTTTAAGTAGTTCTAAGTTCTAGGGGACTGATGACCTCAGAAGTTAAGACCCATAGTGCTCAGAGCCATTTGAACCATTTTTAGTTCACTTCGCGTGATTTTGAACCATTTTGTGAACGAACTGGCATTCGTCATCTCAATGTGTGTGTGTGTGTGTGTGTGTGTGTGTGTGTATGTGTGTGTGTGTGTGTGTGTGTGTGTGTGAGAGTTCCTATAGGACCCAACTGCTTAGGTCATAGGTCCCTCGTCATCTAACACGTGCTCCGTTTCACTTACAGTCCAACGGGGAAGCAGAACGCTTCTTACACATTTTTAAACAACAGATGGCCAAGTGTATGTAGGCTATTTAGGTTTTCTTATTGGTAACGCCACATAGCGCTGTGTATGAAAGTCACTGGCTGTGCTGTGTGCTGTCTGTGACTAGTTTGCATTGTTGTCTGCCATTGTAGTGTTGGGCAGTCGGCTGTTAACAGTGCGAAGCGTTGCGCAGTTAGAGGTGAGCCGCCAGCAATGGTGGATGTGGGGAGAGAAATGGCGGAGTTTGGAAATTTGTAAGACTGGATGTCATGAACTGCTATATATATTATGACTTTTGATGATTATTAAGGTAAATACAGTGTTTGTTCTCTATTAAAATCTTTCATTTGCTAACTATGCCTATCAGTAGTTAGTGCCTTCCGTAGCTTGAATCTTTTATTTAGCTGGCAGTAGTGGCGCTTGCTGTATTGCAGTAGTTCGAGTAACGAAGATTTTTGTGAGGTAAGTGATTTGTGAAACATATAGGTTAATGTTAGTCAGGGCCATTCTCTTGTAGGGATTACTGAAAGTAAGACTGCGTTGCGCTAAAAATATTGTATGTCAGTTTAATCACAGTCATGTATAATTTTTCTAAGGGGACGTTTCATGACTCTGTTAACATGCAACAATGTTTAAAGTTAAATATCCAGTCAAGAACAAATAGAACTTATTTAAAGAGAAATTACGAATGCATTCTTATAGTGAACAGACGACACAGTGTTATTGTGTGTGTACACTCTTGCTTGTTAGTTGAACGATTACGTAACGACTGTAAGGCTCACGTACTTAGAACATTTACCAGTACTGTTAATGAGATTTTAATGCAACATTTTGGTTTACTTGAAAATACATTCTGGATTTAAAATACTTTCTGTGAGATACCAAATGACACAGTGGTTAGTTCATGTAACAGCTACACGATTTTATCACGACGCTACTAATAAGTGACAATTTACAATGCTGCTTTTGCGGTATCTGTTTTATATCTGCACAGTTTTGCTGAATTCTTCAGGAAAGTAAAACATGTTTTAATAGTAACTTTTGTGGTATAGCTACAAGAAGACAGCCTTTTCTGTAGCACAACAAAACGTTACAGCACAGTACTTTCTTCATCACGGTAATAAGCGTAATAACTAAGATATTTGTACCGCAAAGCATTTCACTTTTGTTTATCATGAGGTAAGTTCATTGACTTTTGCAGAACTTAACTTTCGGAGGACGATAACTACGACACATCCACAGAGATTATCTTACAACATTACGCACAGTATAGCGCTACAGTACACGTATTTGAGTGACTAATTTTGTACTTAAAACATTTATTTTTAAAGATATTTGAAGTACAATGATACAAAGGTTTTCCGTGATACATTTCATTCCATTGCTGTAATCTGTAACACCTGAGGGTATAATTACATTAATCCTTAGGGGGGTACACGCTTACTTTGTGTACCATGTGTATGGCAAGCACAAGGAGGCCTAGCTAACATGGTATTTGCTTATACAACTTTCACATCGGTACCATATTTCTCCAACACAAAATACACAGCTACCTGATTATTTAACAGAGAAACAAACCTTTTTTTTACTACATCAGTGACATGTTTACGCAATTACACAGTTGGATAACTTCACACTTATGAAACTGTATTTTGTCTGTACTTTGTGAACTCTTCACATTTGTTCAGAACCATTGTGATAGTATGAGGGCTTTGAATGATGTATTTGGTATGAGATCATGATTTTTAAAGTAAGTTCGAGGTAGATGACACTATTGAAATGAGCAGAGAATATTTTTTATGGTTTGAAATTATTTCAGAAAGCTACAACGATTTTAAGATTTGACTGAGTTTTTATGATATTATTATGATGACAACGTGTATTATGCTGTTGAGGTATGTTGATGATCAATAAGCTGATGCTATATGAGGAATGTGATTACATGTTTATATGTATATGAATAATGAATAGAAGTTAGGGACTCTGGTTTGTGAAAAAGGATGTTGGAAACTGAGAATCGTACTTTAAGAGTTATGAAATGTGTATATATGCATGAATGTATCACTATGTTGGCGAAAATTTTTTGGACACTGTTATATTTACAGGATTTTGTTTCTACAGATTTGAAACGCAAATTCTCGGCCTGTGAAATTTTTATATGAGACTGTCACTGTAGTGCAAACTGGTGTCGTAAATATTTCGGTAAGAAAGTTAAGTGACCACCTGCATGTAGTGCGTCGTGGGCACCCAGCTGCGGGACAGTCGCCTGGAAAAAAACCATTCGTGTGTGCCTTTCAGAGGCACAGGTGGAGAAAAAAAAGTAGGCCATTATACTCGCTACTGACACTCCTTTGTAGAAAGCATCGCAAATACGACACGCTCAAACTTGAAAACATTTTATATACTGTGGAGCTCTTAATGTATGATATTTACTAAAATGCCCAATGAAATGATGAGAAACATTTTACATCTATTGTCTTTGCAGTTGAGAGATTGCTCATTTTGTTTAATATCTAGTTTCTAGCTGCACTGCAGCATTGGTTAAGATAAATTTTAATAGCTGTACTAATATAGTTATTTTATGCCTACAGATCCAGTAAAAAAGTAATTTTATGATCTACTTCCAAGAAAACGAGGGAACATAAATAGACATTTCCCTTCACAGGAATTGCATAAATAATTTTTTTACAATTTGGTAACTTGTCTGCTAGAATAAGCTCTCATGATGCATCACTTTAGTGTTAAGATGTGACATAGGTATTAAATATGGCCATTTTTACTGAAATATTTTTTCTGCTTGAGCTTTGTCGTGTTTAGATATAAGTTATTACATTTGCTGCTGCTGTTTGCCAGGCATAGTGTTACTGAATTTGACTTTGTATTACTCTGAGAACGAGTTGTGATGAATTGGATGAAATGCATTGAGAAGCTATAAGAAAATGGTTTGGCCATAAAAGGATTTTGAAAGAGGATATGAACAAAAATTAGGGTTTAGGGACAATAGGTTTAAGTAGGATTTTCTTGGAAATAAATGATGAGGTAAGATAATGCAAAGTAAATAATGAGGTAAGAAATATGTGAACATATAAATACAGAAAGCATGCATTTGATAGGAGTTTTTTGGTGGAACCAAATGTTGAGATAAGATGAAAGATCTATGGAATGACGTTTTGGGTTGGACTGCAGTACCAAATGTTACACTGAAAACAAATTCTGTCCTTTCCTCCTGTGTTATTCCACTGTGTGTTTATGTATCCTTGTGTATTTGTCTTTTTCCTGTCTTTATGTGTTTAGCTAATAAGATTTATGTTGTAGAATTTTTCAAATACTAAGTTATTTTCTTTGTAAATGTGTTTAAACATTATTTATTCTGTTCTGTTTTAATGCTCATGTGTGAAATTAATGTTTCGAAAACTATTCTCATTATTTTATATATTCACTTATCTCATAATTCCTGTAACACTGATGTATCTGTTTATTTCTATTCTTTTGTAAAGCCTCTACTACTACAAATTTATCTGTAATGTTATGTTCTTTAATAATGTATTTAGTACCTTTGTTATTGTATTCTTATGTTATAAAATTGTAATTGACACCAGTTCATCAAATTAAGTAACTTGTAAGTTATATTTCACTGCAGACGTTTCTGTTGGTCATAGTATATGGACAATATGTGAGAATTAGGGACTGTTTATAAACACATGCCCCAAGATACGCCCTCAGGAATAGATGTGTGCCCTGGCAGCAGTTTTGCAGACGACACTCTTTCTGCCGGCCCGTGTGGCTGAGCAGTTCTAGGCCCTCCATTCTGGAATCGCGCGACAGCTATGGTTGCAGGTTCGAATCCTGCCTCGGGTGTGGATGTGAGTGATGTCCTTACGTTAGTTAGGTTTATGTAGTTCTAGGGGACTGATGACCTCAGATGTTAAGTCCCACAGTGCTCAGAGCCATTTGAATCATTTGATTTGACATTTCTGTTGCCTTGCAAGCCAGATGCTGGGATACAGCCAGGAGTACACTGTTTCCCACAGTCACGGCTCATCTGTACGTCCAGTCTCCTGCCTCTCCCCCCCCCCCCCCCCCGTATTCACTGTTTTTCATATCCTCCCTGCATGACAATGGTGAGGTGTTTGGGGGGGGGGGGGGATGATGTGCTGGTGTAAGCTGCCACAAGCACAAAGGTCGGCAAAGATGAAGACCAATTAGTAAGCGCTGGGTCAAGTGCACCTATCACGAGAGAGGCCAGCGACACACTATAAGCAAACGCCGCCAACGCCCTCTCATCAGCAGGTATTCAGGTCGCTGCTGCTGACAGGAGACAAAGACTCACTGACTTTTTCAGTTTGGCGTCTGTTAGTCCATTCGGATAGCAGGTCACAAGTTATGACAGTACATAGCGACCAGATTAGAGATCACAGCGGGACTGGCAAAGAGAACTAAAGTTTTTAATAGCAAGATTACCGGTATTGTCTGCAACAGGACTAATACTGATGAACTTGTACCACAACACATGGACTCTATTCAAGATAAGTAAATACTTAGATGAACAATATTAATCCACTGTGCATTCGTGTTGTATAAAGAGGATACTGGCCACTCATAACAACATTCACTCCCTTGCATCCTTACGGTACAAGACTCCACAGTGGCGACGAGGATACTACCGTGGCGTTGAGAATACTACACAGGTTAGTGTGTTTACATTCTGGTACAGTTGCGACTCCTCCTGATGCATTTTTGTCTGAGCCTCAGATACCTCCTTCTCCTTTTTAGCAAACTGTTCTTGTGTATTGCCTACTGATGACACTTTTTGACCTTTTTGACTTAAATTATCTATGTCTTATGACAAATCACAGAGCAATTGCGTTTTAGCTCTTGCCCCATACTTCCATGACCTTCCAACAATTCATTTGAAAAACCAGAACGCAAATATTATGCCAAGTCATTGAACTGTTCATTATTTCGATTTTGAAAGCATCAAGAGTTTTCTTTGCTGTTCAAGTAATTCCCTTTGTGTATCTGTCTGTTGTTTTGAAAACTAATTAAATTTTCCGTCAATACTTCGTTTGAGCGTTTGTTTTCGCTCTTTCTTAAAGTCGTTCTTGAAATTATTGAAGCCTTATTTAAATCACTGTTGTAACATTTGCATTGTGGTCGGGGCTTACGGTGTGTGCAGTGCACCTGTCCAATCACGTTTGCATTATGCGTAAGTGCGGCTGGTAAATAATGATGTAATAAGTACGCAATGTCACGCGTTAGATTTTCACAATGTGTGAAAAGTAGTCCCTCAAAAAAACGGAGACCCTATCTCATCTACTGTCATCATTGTAAGATTTCGACTGATAATATTACTATCATCTGTGTCCATGTTAAACGAAAAATGTAATTGGTCGTTGTCACTGTGACCGACATTTTCAGTTTCTATTTCATTTGTTGTCACGTTCATTTCGGCGACATCTTGTGCCTGGCTGTCTGGCTTTGGAATGACAACAATGTGTCTATTGTGTGTACTCATTTTTTGATAATTTAAAAAAATGACAAAATAAGTGAAAACGTTTGAAAATGAAATATTCTGTTTGTAATAGTGAGGCACCACTGAACAAGTTTCGTAGTGGTATCTTCACTAATATGCATAAACCTACATTGTCGGAGTAACTAAATTGTATGCATACATTCCTCTCCATAAAATAAATTTTCTGTCGAAATGTGTAAATACTTTGCGAGTTAGGAAAGGTACTACGATCAGCGACAATTTTTTTATATTTTTTTTATTTAGGACACGCTCAACATTCATGTCCAAGAGGGGATTCGAAAGTAAACCTCGGAGGGTGCGGCTTCGGGAACTGTGGCATGGTGCCTCGACTACCTGCCGGCCGCCCCTGTGAACAAGGGGAGGGAGGAGGACTAATTTCTTCCTCGCCAATGTCGCAGCACCGTCGTGTTTACGCCTTAGGAACAGAGAGGGGGAAGCAGTCTTATGAGTGGAGCGCTGCCAGCCTGTTACGCGCCGTACGTTTACTCACAACTAATTTTGCAGAAGACGAAATCTAATTTGGAAATTTGAATGCAATGTTCGATAGTGCGGTTACATATTGAGCCTGAAGCAATTTTGCTAAGATCTTCAATGACAGTTTCCGAGTGTTTTATTCTTCCCGCATTATGGAAAAAAAGTTTGATCATTACTACAGTCAAATATGTCTAACACCTACAATGGCTAGAAGTATTCAGAATGGGTAAATACGCTGCGATTAATTAAAGGGATAAAGACATTACCAATAAGCCTGGCATTAGTTGTGTTTCGATGTAGTTTTGAAAATTTTTGCTATCCGTCTCTGAGTGATAGTCGGACGTCTTGGTTTTTGAGCCATGACAAACTTGTCTCCGCCTGCATGAACAACAATTAAACTCTGACCGGCACTTTTGTGTGACAATACTACTCGCACACTACATGTAAGCACATATTAAAAGCTTTGAGACTGGCCACTCAGTGGCCGAAACCTAGGTAGATCTGAAAAGTAAAAACAAAAATTGCGATTGATTGCTGACATTTCCTACAGATTTGTTTAAATACAATTCCACGAACGTTTTGTAAAAAAAACGCGGGGGGTGGGGGCGGCAACAATTTAGCAGCTCGCACGGGGCGGCACTTGGGCTTGCGCCGGCCCTGCTACGATCACTGTTGGCAAGGAACCTACTAAGCACAGACACGCACGCAATGGAGCGTGAATTTTTCAACCTTTTAGTTGGCTTTCTAGCTCTTTCAGGAATTAAACCTCAAATTGATTATATCGGGTGATTTCCATCCTCGTTGCGATAACATAGTATCCCATTCATGAGACAGAGAAAGACAACAATTAGTACAGTACAAAATTTATAGAGTTATATACTGCAATTATTTTAAATTATTACAAATGTGTTACCTCTCTCTCCCGACGGCGACGTCTTACTTTAGGTGGCCAGATACAGTGGTTGGGAAAGAGATAATATAGATTGCCCAGATCTGGAATAATGATTGTTTTACCTTTTCTCACCAATGGTGTACAATAATGTCGGCCCCTATTCTCTCTTCGTGTTGACTTTGTTTCCGAAAAGCTCAATTTAAGAATTCAAGTCCTTGTCGCATCGGGAGAAGGAAATTTGGAAGCTGCTCGGTAGGAGAATGAAAACTTGTGACTTCCGCCATGCCTCCCTCGGTACCTATGCCGCATGGGAATGGCGCGAATATTTATTTATATGTGTAGGTCATTTAAAGAACCTAAACATTAGGCATTTAGTGTATTGTTCTTTATGTGTTTGCCCTTACGGGTTTGGATGTTTTAATATAATTAGAAGATAAGATCTTCTCCTGTGGCATCTGATCAATGAGTCCGAGAGGAAGGTTCAAAAGGCTCTGAACACTATGAGACTTAACATCTGAGGTCATCAGTCCCCTAGAACTTAGAACTACTTAAACCTAACTAACCTAAGGACGTCACACACATCCATGCCCGAGGCAGACTTCGAACCTGCGACCGTAGCAGTCGCGCGGTTCCAGACAAGCGCCTAGAACCGCTCGGCCACTGCGGCCGGCCCTAGAGAAAGGGTGTAGCTCACGATTTGAAGGCTATTGAGAATATAATCCTTCTCGTATGTAAAAATTGTAACATTTTGGGTCACGTATTTATGATTAAACAAGCGACGGCTTGCATCATCTCCGCTATAACGGGTGACAAAGAAGCTGACTACACCCACGTCGCTGTTAACGTCGTAATTGCACCACGAAGCCATAAGATGGTGTAGAGAAACTGTCCCGAGCCGATACAAAAACTTTGTGCCTGGTATGGGTTGGTATCATCATACTGTTTTAGGTAATGAAAGCTGGGTAGCGAACAAGACATAGGAAGCAGGAGACTAAAACACAGCAGTTGCGTCACCGAGTCTCACCTCGAGAAGAAGCCTTTACGAGTAGCAGCGCCCAAAATCCCGGAGAGCGCAGCAGACTACACGAAGAGCAGAGCTCAAGATTCCGGGAGCCCGACAGACTACACAAGTGGCAGCAGACCAACAGAGCCGAGCAGACCAAAGGAAGAACGGGAGTAGCAAAGCAATAGAATAAGCCCTTGTATTGTAACAACATGACGTTCTCCAGTAGCGGAAACGTTAACGTTAGTGCTAAGGATCCGTCAGTTTTGGTTCCGAAGACATGATGGTAACAAAAGATAGTTGCAAGATTTCATTAAAAACATGAATGCCGCTTTTGAAGTCGTTAAAATAGAGGAAACTAAATTATTATTTCAATATGTGAAGTCTAAAATAAAGGGGAAGCTAGAGAAAAATTGATAGTGAGAAAAACAGAAGTAATTGGCCGGAAGTGAGAAACATTTTATGGGAGAACTACTCTGTTGAAAGAACTACAGATACCTGTGCTCGACGTATGTTGAGGTGAGTCAACTGCCTCTTAGGGAAATCGGTAGGGGAGCTGTCAAAACCGTCCAGGATTGCCTTCACGAGAGTAACGGACAGCGAACAGCTAAAAGGAGCTGTAGAATTAGTTTGAGCCGTGCTCTCCTTCCTCTGGCGCATCGCCAGAGGGGGTCACGGTGCTTAGCGTGCGATGGCTGGTGGCTTTCGGAGAGAGAGGACGGACTAGCGTACGGGCAGTTTGTGGTAGGTGGCCCGCATTGACGACCGCATTTCGCGAGCAGGATTGTATCGTACGGTGAGCTGTTTTGAGGTGGGAAGCCACGCCTCGTCGCGGTTTGTGTTGCGATTCATCCAGAAGGGAGGTGAGCCGATTGCCTAGAGGCATGATGTTCCGCCGTTTGTATTATCGAGTTCCCGGCTCCTTGTGGTGAGATTACTCTTTCCTTGTGCATTTTACACCCCCCCTCTCCCCCCCTTAAACAGGACGTAGTGGTTTAAACTGTGGCCTTTGGTCCGTGCAACTGTGGCCGTCGGTATTCGAAGCTGCCTCACGCAGACTAGACTCTTGGTTCTAGTATATGCCGGTTGTTTGATATATATTTTGCTGCCCACAAGGTTGCACAGGAGAGATTGCCTCCTGGTAGAGTGACGCTCACTGTTTGATAGTATGAATCTGCCTGTGCTCGCGTATGTGTGTTCACCGTTAAATAGTAGATTGTCAACTTGATCTGCAAGTTTCCTTCTTGCGGATTCGTGTCGTGGCTTTCTTGTAGTGTCCCCCGAATTTTCCTGTCGTGCTTGTTAACGTGCACCGTTGAACTGAAATTTGTTTAACGGCAAGCAACAAGAAGAGCCTTTCGGCAGAGCGTCATTGTGTGCTCAATCAGTGTGCAATTGAAAATATTGTTATTACCAAATATTTTAAAGCCACTAATAGTTGTTCTCCGTTTTTTTGAAATAGATATACACATATGTTGCTATTTAAGCCCCTTTAACGTATGGGTATGCTGGGTATCAGCAGTTCTGGCGACTGGTTATTAGGGTTGGCAGCAAGATTACATTGTTCTAGTTTTATATGTATACTGCTTTTTAAACTTCCTTATTTTTAATTTATGTACATGTTGTGTCGCAGCAGGTCTGGCGACTAAGTATTACTGTAGTAACATCTGCTACTTGTTGCTTCAACTATTATCTTGTTGTAGTCCTTTATCTATGTCTATTAATATTTAAAGGGTAAAATAATTCTGGACATTTAATAATATTATCAGCAGGAGGATTACCTGATAGCTTAGGCCATCTGCTGTAGTATTCTGGGTCTCGCGGTTCTAGGCGCGCAGTCCGGAATCGTGCGATTGCTACGGTCGCAGGTTCGAATCCTGCCTGGGGCATGGATGTGTGTGATGTCCTTAGGTTAGTTAGGTTTAAGTAGTTCTAAGTTCTAGGGGACTGATGACCACTGCAGTTTAGTCCCATAGTGCTCAGAGCCATTTGATTTTTTTTTCAGTTTTATGTACGTACGTACTATTTAATATTTTATATATACAGAGTTGTCCATTGAACGTGACCGGACCAAATATCTCACGAAATAAGTGTCAAACGAAAAAACTACAAAGAACGAAACATGTCTAGCTTGAAGGGGGAAACCGTATGGTTCTATGGTTGGTTCGCTAGATGGCGCTGCCCTAGGTCAAACGGATATCAACTATTTTTTTTTTTAAACAGGGACCTACATTTTTTATTACATATTCGTGTAGTATATAAAGAAATATGAATGTTTTAGATGGGCCACTTTTTTCGCTTTCTTATAGATGGCACTGTAATAGTCACAAACGTATGGCTCACAATTTTAGACGAACAGTTGGTAACAGGTAGGTTATTTATATTAAAATACAGAACGTACGTGCGTTTGAACATTTGACTTCGGTTGTTCCAATGTGATACATGAACTAAATGAAAAGCACCAGTTTGCTTTTGTTCTACAATATTACTTTTGTTGTTAACCGGTTTTCGGCTTTCAAGGCCATCTTCAGACATTTACTCAGTAATAATGTTGTTCTACCAAGAAGCTACGGAAGATTATGTTAATATGATACATGTACCTTTGTGAACTTATCATTTCTCAGAACGCATGCTTTTACAGCGTGACTACCTGTAAATACTACATTAATGCAATAAATGCTCAAAATGACGTCCGTCAACCTCAGTGCATTTGGCAATACGTTTAACGACATTACTCTCAACAGCGAGTAGTTCGCCCTCCGTAATGTTCGCACATGCATTGACAATGCGCTTACGCATGTTGTCAGGTGTTGTAGGCGGATCGCGATAGCAAATATCCTTCGACTTTCCCCACAGAAAGAAATCCGGGGACGTCAGATCCGGTAAACGTGCTTCGATGACCAATCCACCTGTCATGGAATATGCTATTCAATACCACTTCAAAAGCACGCGAGGTATGTGCCGGACACCCATCATGTTGGAAGCACATCGCCATTCTGTCATGCAGTGAAACATCTTGTACTAACATCGGTACAATATTACGTAAGAAGTCAGCATACATTGCACCATTTAGATTGTCATCGATAAAATGGGGGCCAATTATCCTTCCTCCCATAATGCCGCACCATACATTAACGCGCCAAGGTCGCTGATGTCGCAGCCATCGTGGATTTTCCGTTGCCCAATAGCGCATATTATGCCGGTTTACGTTACCGCTGTTGGTGAATGACGCTTCGTCGCTAAATAGAACGCGTGCAAAAAATGTCATCGTCCTGTAATTTCTCTTGTGCCCAGTGGCAGAACTGTACACGACGTTCAAAGTCGTCGTCATGCAATTCCTGGTGCATAGAAATATGGTACGGGTGCAATCGATGTTGATGTAGCATTCTCAACACCGACGTTTTTGAGATTCCCGATTCTCGCGCAGTTTGTTTGCTACTGATGTGCGGATTAGCCGCGACAGCAGCTAAAACACCTACTTAGGCATCATCATTTGTCGCAGATCATGGTTGACGTTTCACATGCGGCTGAACACTTCCTGTTTCCTTAAATAACGTAACTATCCGGCGAACGGTCGGGACACTTGGATGATGTCGTTTAGGATACCGACCAGCATATATAGCACACCCCCGATGGGCATGTAGATCGCAATAGCCATACATCAACACGATATCAACCTTTTCCGCAATTGGTAAACGGACCGTTTTAACACGGGTAATGTATCACGAAGCAAATACCGTCCGCACTGGTGGAATGTTACGTGATACCACGTACTTATACGTTTGTGACTATTACAGCGCCTTCTATCACACAGCGAGAAAAGTGATCCAAGTAAAACATCCATATTTCTTTACGTACTACACGAATATGTAATATAAAGCCGGCCGCGGTGGTCTCGCGGTTCTAGGCGCGCAGTCTGGAACCATGCGACTGCTACGGTCGCAGGTTCGAATCCTGCCTCGGGCATGGATGTGTGTGATGTCCTTAGGTTAGTTAGGTTTAAGTAGTTCTAAGTTCTAGGGGACTAATGACCACAGCAGTTGAGTCCCATAGTGCTCAGAGCCATTTTGTAATATAAAATGGGTGTTTATATTTAAAAAAAACAAAAAACAAAAAAAACGCAGTTAATATCAGTTTGACCTATGGCAGCGCCACCTAGCGGTCCAACCATAGCGCCATTGGTTTCCCCTTCGATCTAGACGAGTTTCGTTCTTTGTATTTTTTTTTTTTTCGTTTTATGCTTATTTCGTGAGATATTTGGCCCGGTCACTATCAATGAACCACTCTGTATATATATATGTTTGATCGTAACAGGTCTGAGAATTAACCTGTCATTACTGAGAATTGTGCCCCGGTTGTTGGTTTGATTGCGTAGTGACCATAATTTGGGTATATCCTTTTATGTTCATTTTTCCTGCTTAAGGTTTGAGAACACAAGCAACGTCTGTATTTATGATCATTGCAGTGCCGACATTGGTTTCCGATGTTCCGCACCCAACCGTGATCCTGTGCGCCGTACCTTGGGCGTGTATTTGGGTTGAGAGAGTTGCCTATTCGGCGGCGCGTCACTCGCTCTCTCTGACGGAGCCTGCATTGCTCGATGCCCCGGAACTTGGCCTAGCCCTCCTACTCCCACTCCTACTTAACGATAAATCCATATCATAGTTCATGCACTACGCTGTGCAAGTTTTATTCAGGGGGTTAGCCAGTGAAAGAATACATCGATTGTGTTCAGTCGAGGCGACAACTCAAAATCAGGTGAGGCCATGGAAATAGCCTAAGAAGAATATAGCGAAATAATGTCACTGAGCGAAAAGAATCGGGCTTCAGGGGAATAAGCTGGCATAATAATAGTAAGAAACAATCAAGTCAAATAAACTGCTGTAGGGACAGTAAAATGAGGCAGGTAGCCAATCATCGCCATCACAATACCCGTGTAACATGGGTACAGATGCCCAACAGGGCAGAAGGAGTACAGAAGTACCAAAATTATTGCTGTAATTGTGATTAGACAGATCAGACGGATGCTAAATTTGACAGGATATTGCATATGAAAAATGTCAAAGGCTGTGGCACAGGGGTAACGATAGTCAAACTCCCAAATATTATGGACATAATAAATATGGGCATACAGCACCACAGTGTAAAGTAAATTATCGGAAAGATTCCAGAAAAGAGAGGTGGTAGATATAGCAGTCGTGCGTAGTCACCGTTAAATAGTTCAAGGTAAGGGTAGTAGACTGCGAGGCAGAAGACGATATACAGACGACGTATTGTAAGGAATTATGTGCAGAACTGAAATTTTTAGTAATACAGGTGCACATACAAGTTTATTCAAGAAGGAAACAATAGTCTGGAAGAATAGTGGGTTTACCCGGAATATTACAAAAGAAGACAGCCACAATAGAATAAAATTATGAGGATTATGTATCTAAATTCAAAGCTAGGATGAGTAGCGACAGGTAAAATAATAGAAGCCGAAGAAGCGAGCAAGCTTCATTATCAAATATGGAGCATCAGAGACCAAGTCAGGTAGGAGACAGTGCGTTACTGCATGATGAGACATTAAGGCATGGGAGATCAAAGAAGTTGAATTCGCAGCTCAGAGGCCCATAAGAAACAATAAAGTCGTGCTGCATAGTGTCGTAAGGAAGACAAATAGTACGCAAGAATGGAAAATACATGTAAATAGAATGAAACCTTAGTAATAAGATGAAGTCAGAAATCTAAGATCAGGATACCACTTACAGACCCATCATTATGCCGTCAACCACAATGATGTGGATTCTGATTATCACCGGCGAATGGTTGACCAACAGTTGGCCCAGGTATGGAGAGATGGATGGTATAGTGGATATTCATATGATGAAGACATCACCAGGGATATACTACCACGATAAAGGCGACGTCGAGAGAATCAGTAAGACGTGGACGTTGGTAACCTATGTGAAATAGAGGACGCTAGATGAAAAATTTCACTCTGTAAGAATGGTAGCATTAATACTCAACCAACAATGTAAACAGAGGCTGTAGCAACTAAATATTAGCCAAGTAGAATGTAATATGCTAGTTAAAGGTTTTACTCAGGATGTAGAACTAGTGCAAGGGCTCAAATCTCTCATAAATAAAGTAACACGACCAGTAAGAAGACAAAAGAGAGTAATTCTAAAATTTGTACGGGGAATCACTAAAGTTGTATTCAGAGGCAGAGGCTGATTATTTCAAAACGTACATCAATAGTATGGAGCCAAGGTGAGAACAATTACTGAAGCTATAAAAAGAACACGTGGCAGTAGTAAAAGCCACATTGTCAGGTCTGAATAAAACCATGGATTCAATCGCAACCAACGAGCAATCGCTTAACATCGAAATAAAAAACTTAGAACAGTTTATTCCATATTGTATGAGGACTACAGACTATGAGCTCAAGAGGATTGCCACATTCATGACAATTAATGAATAACTTTTGCAATTACAGATTTTACTTAATGAAGTAACTATGGGATATGAGCAATTAGTAAGTGTGATAATTACGCTCAAAAGGGCATTCTTGCCCCTCACATTGTAAATCCAGTACATGTTGTCATATATCTACGGCTTACTCAGAATTAGTTACGAGAATAAAATATCCAATACCTCTAGCAGAAGAGTATGGATATAAAGTATAAAAATTATAGATCTAGCTGTATTTGTAAATAATGAAATATTAGGCTACGTGATTACTGTTCGACTAACTGAAAACAAGTATTTTAATTTTTAGAAAACGTTCCCAATTCCAATTAAGTTAACTTCTGGTGCAGATCAATACGTTTACATACAACCAGAGAAGGATTATTTGGTGATAGAAAGCACTGACAAACAGTACGCTAATTTATCATTTGATCAATTAACTTTAAAGAAATGGACATTGAAAGGAGGATACGTAAACAAACATTTTGATTGATTTCAACGCACAACCAGGAGGAGTGTGAAGTCGAATTGTTACAAGACAAGCACATACCTAGTATCTGTGCCAAGAAAATGATTGCATTAGAAAGAAGTTCATGGACCAGTTTACGCATTAATAAATGCTTGTATGTAACACTTAAAACGAAGAAATGACTGTTTTGTGTAGCACGTATCCAGAAAATTATGTGGAATAGGTATACTCAAATTTCAAAAAAACTGTGAACGTTATGCATCACACGCGTATATACAATCAGACAACGTAATAAAAATGAACTAGACCAGGAGAGACGAAATACCAAATGTGACGAAAAGGAAACATAAATCAATAGCTCAGAAATACAGTTTGGATTGCCTTTAAAACATATCACATTCGACTTAGACAGCCTGCGAGTAGCTGGTAAACGATTAAAAGTCATTGATAATTCATAGGGAAATAACAACTGGAATTAGAACGGAAAAGAAGATGCAAAATTGTTGCATACCTCCACATATGAAGATAACTTTCATTATTTGTGATATTATATTTTCATGCTGTGCAAAATGTAATTGTTACAACAACTTTTTGATGATACTAGGGATGCGAATTGCTGCTGCTCTATTTGTGTCAAGACGACTATAGTTCAGACGCCTAAAATAAATACACACAACAACAAAAGTTTTGCGTCACTGCGGTTTCCATAACACCTGAAGACAGACGTTGACTGTAGATATAGCAGTCCCTTTGATTGTTCAGAGAAATCACTAAACCCTCCCAAAGATGTAAACAACTATGCATGAGCAGCGCCTATTAGACGGAGGGGGACCGACAGCCGATCAGTTCCAGTCATTCCACCAGAAAGGAAGTACACTGTTCATGTTACCCTTAGTTCAACCATGCGTAGACGGTCAGTGGGGCGGTTCGATCGCGTCCGCATTGTTACTTTGTGCCAGGAAGGGCTCTCAAAAGATAAGTGTCTAGGCGTCTCGGACTGAACCAAAGCGATGTTGTGCGGACATGGAGGAGATGCAGAAAGACAGGAACTGTCTATGACGTCCCTCGCTCAGGCCGCCCAAGGGCTACTATGGCAGTGTATGACCGCTACCTACTGATTATGGTTCGTAGGAACCCTGACAGCAAAGCCAACATGTTGAATAATGCTTTTCGTGCAGCCACAGGATGTCGTGTTACGACTCAAACTGTGCGCAATAAGCTGCATGATGCGCAAACTTCACTCCCGACGTCCAAAGCGAGGTCCAGCTTTGCAATCACGACACCATGCAGCGCGGTACAGATCGACCCAACATGCCTTCAACCAGACAATCGCCGGAGACTCGTTTGGAGGCCAACCGGTCAGGCTGAACGCCTTAGACACACTGTTCAGTGAGTGCAGCAAGGCGGACGCTCCCTGCTGTTTTGGGGTGGCATTATGTAGAGCCGACGTACGCCTCTGGTGGTCATGGAAGGCGCCATAACGGCTGTACGATACGTGAGTACCATCCTCCGACCGATAGTGCAACCATATTGGCAGCATATTGGCGAGGCATTCGTCTTCATGGACGACAATTTGCGCCCCCATTGTGCACATCTTGTGAATGACTTCCTTCGGGATAACGACATCGCTCGACTAGTAAGCAGCATGTTCTCCAGACATGAACTGTATCGAAGATGCCTGAGATGGATTGAAAAGGGCTGTTTATAGACGACGTGACCCACAAACCACTCTGAGGGATCTACGCGAATCGCCATTGATGAGTGGGACAATGTGGACCAAAGCGCCTTGATGAACTTGTGGATAGTATGCTACGACGAATGCAGGTTTAAAATGTAGACTTTCACGGCCGGAAATATCATGTCCATTATCAATATCCGGGCTGTTATGCCGTGGTTGGTTGATGAATTTTGTCTCAATTCCCAACGTTTCGTCTCCGACTGCGGGAGACATCTTCAAAAGGGTTCGTAGGTCGATAGAAGGTCCAACACACTCACTGGCGTCTCGTTGTATCTTGGTACAACATGCAATGAATTGTTTTCATGAGCGATAAAAGTCGCGGAAATGATGTTTATATTCATCTCTATTCCAATTTTCTGTACTCAGAACCGAGGTGATGCAAAACGGTTTTTGATGTGTGTACAATACCCATACCAATAGTAGAGAGGGAGACCAGGAACTTGTCATTCGTGAAAGAAATCTGAGAAACACGCATGGTCGAGTGGTAGCTACAAACAAGCGTTAAGATGGTTTCTTTCAAGTACAGAACGTAGTAAAATTGATGTCAAAATTTTCTAACTACAATAATATGTTTTCTTTGATGTATAGAATGAAGTCCAATGATTGTAACAAGTTTGTGAATAGGACAAGACATTTTCTCTCAGGTACAGTATAAAGGCAAGTTGATGTAAAGCTTTTTTGGTTATTATTAACTGCACTTTGGATAGTACACATTAATGCACTTTTGCGGACAAATACCATGATCGCAGGGAACGTTAATACTTTGGATTATGTCAGATCAAGCAATATTAATTGTAATTACATATCACATCATAATGCAAGAAGTGAACCAGGGTTCATATGCAAGATGGCCGAGTGTGTGAAAGAGTGAAGTTAAACAGGATATCGGGCGCAGATATTGCGTCTGAAAGCAACTGGACACTATTAGCGCTTTAAAGGCTGGTCAAACAGGCTTGCAAGTAGTACAATCGACATCTCGCGAGCAGTGGCGGGATGATAGGGAACTTTCAAATGGGAGTAATGGAAGAAGCTCAAGTACAATTTAGAATGATCTCATGCCGTGGAATGCTTCCAAGAGATGTTCCCGACAGATATCGCAGAGTGCCGTGTGCACCGAGAATCAATGTAGAACGAAATAAAAGCTCAAAGTGGGGCAGATGCAAAGGAAGTAACAGCGCTAGTAACAGTAGCAGTAGTAGTAGTAGAGAGGAGAGACTCAGCGAGTAATCTGAGCAGCGAGAGTACATTGATGCTCCTAAGCAGCACCTGATGGAGCAATAGACGCTTCAACTACGAGAAGACGGTGATAGACTCCGGTGCACACATGGCAATTGCAAGCTAAGTAGCAATTCTTGTAAGACTGTGCGAAGCGGAAACGTTTCTTGAGTTATTCAGATATTTCACATATATTTTTAAATTAATGGTCAATCTCTTGGGATTACATCCACGAGAAAGACATCAGTATCCCACAGCACTGTCCTTATGACTTTGCTAGCAGAGGGACTCTTTAGAATTTGTTATTTTTGTGCTTAATAAAATAAAACATCTGCAGCAGTCATTTTGATGTTACTTAGTATACTGCAACCAGTTTCGGCGGCTTAGTACATCTTGAGGCCTTGAGTCAACGAAAATGGTTGCAATATAGTAAATAACATCTAAACGACTGCAGCAGGTGTTTCTTTTTATTACGTAAGTGAACGACCGAAGTCCCACAAACCATCAGTCAGCAGGACGTACATACAAAAACTCTTTATTTTTTTGATAAGTGCCTTTTTGTCTCCGACTCAATGTGATAATGTTCATCTATAGCTCTAGAGCCAACTGTCGGGCTGTAATGCGCCACGGTGCACGAATATCATCATCCGCAGAGTTCACCAAATCGGGAGCAGTGGCTGGGACTGATAGTCCAAAACATGGACGATCACAGATCTCAATTTCTGCACTTCCTGGTGATTTCATTCTTTATCCGAAAGCACACCTACGAACTACACCACTACCCTACACTGAACGGAAATATCCATAGAGGGTCACTACGGTTTAAGTTTCCACAACCATTAATTCAATTACAGCAAGCTGTTTGTGACAAGTCTCTTCTGTAGACAGCGTTCCGAGGTTTGATTACGGCTCTGCAATCAGTTGGAAACGTTCTAAAATTTGTACATGTGCAGGAGAAACATAAAATTTGAAGGATCTAAAGAGAGTTTTTTTGTGTATTTGGAGAACTATTTATTGAGTGACCGTCGTACTTAACTCGATATTTAAACGGTTAGCATTTACGCGAAATCGCACTAAACTGGTAGAAGTAATACCATCTACTATTTGTATATGTTGAAAGATTAATCAAAGGATTTTCCATACAGAATTTGATGTTATCTGTATGTGAGGCGATTGTGTTATGCCTCGTGTAAGGAGGACAAACGTTCACAAGTAAGTGGCGGAATTCGATGGCGGCAATTTCGTGGTTTAACTTTTCATCATACTGTTTCTCGCGTCGGTCGATATCCCACCGCTATCAATCGAATATGCAGTCCAGTGGATCATGAGGTCCATATTGAACGCTATGCAGCATCTCAACGGTCCCATCCGAGTACCACCCGAGTAGGCAGACAATTTGTTTGCTCCGTCGTGCTCTATCATGCAGCAGTGTCACGTGCGAGGGGTGTTTCAAAGTGATGCAGTACAGTTTTTTCTGAAAGCAGGTTGGTTTTATTAAGAATTACAAAAAATCATACCTCTCCCCACTGCTTTGACTAAAACCCCTGTTTTTAACATAATCTCTGTTCAATGCGATGGACTTACGCCACGTTGCTGGGAGATACCCATATGCCCTCGTGGTACCAACCTACTGGTCGACGTCGAAGCCAACGCTTCGCTGCGTAAATAACCTCCCCATCATCTTCATACGGCTTCCCACGAAGTGCCTCCTTCATCCACCCAAACAGATGGAAGTTGGAAGGTGCGAGGTTCTGTCTGTAGGGTGAATGGGGAAGAACAGTCCAAGGAAGTTTTGCGAACTCTTCTCGGGTGCGCAGGCTTGTTGTTACGTTGTCATGGAGAAGGAAAAGTTCATTTGCATTTTTGTGGCGACGAATACGCTGATGTCCTTTCTTCAGTTTCGTCAGAGTAGTAGAATACACTTCAGAACTGATCAGTGCGCCATAAGGAAGGATATCAAACAGAATAACCCATTCACAGTCCCAGAAGGCCGTCGGCACGACTTCACCTGCTGAAGGTGCGGCTTTCAACTTTTTCTTCGGAGGAGAGGTGGTGTGGCGCCACTTCATAGATTGCCGTTTTGTTTACGGTTCGAAGTGATGAATCCATGTGGCATCGTCTGTGTCGATGTTTGACGACCAGCCTCGTAATGTGCAAGAAATTCCGCACAGATGGTCTTTCGTTGCTCTTAATGGTCTTCTGTTACTTGGCGAGAAACCCAGCGGGCACACACCTGTGAGAGCCCCAACTTGTGGACGAGGGTGTCAGCACCGCCAACACAGACGTCCAGTTGTGAAGCGAGGTGTTTGATTGCGATTTGTCGATCACCTCGAATAAGACTATCCGCACGTTCCAACATTGCAGGAGACACATTTGTGTGCCGCTGGCTGACATCCCGGAAATTCGAAAGGTTTGAGCGACCTTTTAGCGATGATCATAGACGCCTCACCCAATGACTCACCGTGGTTTTGTTCAGCTCCTGGTCTCTAAAGACATTTTACGAGCATCTTCGAACATCTGCAATGCTCTGGTTTTGTTCCAAAAGAAACTAAATGACAGCTGTCTGCTTGGAACGCACCTCCATTACAGACACGTTTTTGACGGTTATGTACGGCGCCACCACCAATCGGAACTGCACGAAACTATAGTGACTGAAGCTGTAATATTCCACAGCGTCCCATAACAAATACTGCTTTTTTTTCAACCGAAACTGTCCGAGGAACAATGTTGCATTACTGATTTAACACCCCTCGTACCTTGAGTTAGCAGACACAGAGGCGTTGACAGCTTGATGCTCACGGATAGTGACTCCAGCAGTATCTCCACATATTCCTTCCAGTCCACTCTCGTTTCTGCGTAAAGGGCGGAAAAATAAAAAGGTAATGGGCACCTTGACTAACAGAAGAACTAAAACAGCTCTGTAATCTCACAGACTCAGCCTTACAAGCCTTATTACTCACAAACAGAAGCGGAACAGAATCAGTCAAACTGTGATAAATGCAAGACTCAGTCATGCCCATACATTGAGTGACAACAGAAATATTCCATGGGTCCGACGGGAAACCCTGCGTGGTCTTAGCATAGGCAAAGTAAAAGCTTCCGCTGATCTCATTGTAATGCCGATGATCAGAACCGGTATTTAACCTTATCTATAGCCACAAACGAAACAGAGACTGATTACTTCATGGGGGTACATGACTGTAACTACGGAAAGCTGTCTGGCAATAGTATTAAAAAAAGGGGCATCATTATTATCAGCTCAGCATCTACTGGACACGATGGCATCGCATCCGAAATGATGCTTATAATTGATCCGCTACTGCTCACAATAACAGATATCTTGAACCACTTCTTGACCTAAAGTTCTTTCCCCGAGGTTTGGGAACAAGCATTACCTGAAAAGCAAGTTGCCACAGTACCCTTTGATAACCGACTTATTTGCATTCTCCCTCCTCTACTCAAGGCCTCAGAACATATAGTTCGCGACCACCTAACAAATTACGCAACTACTAACAACCTACTAGAGGAACGCCAATCACGCCTCCGTGAACATCGCCGCACAACATCCGACATCACACAGGTAACAGATGACCTGAAACTTGTCATGGATGCACAAGGGGCAACTGTCATGTATTTCTAGACTTCAGCAAAGCCTTTGAAATTGTTGACTATGACATTTTACTTGCCAAACTTAGCAGCCTAAATTTATGGCATAGTGCAGTGCAATGGGTTCGTTCATAACAATGCGTCACGTCCGGCACCATAAAGTGACAGTGGAGGCAACTAATATTATGTGGCGTCCCCAAGGGTTGTGTGTGAATGATGTGTCATTAGTTTTCTTGTTCTGCAAATACCACATATGTGCTGATGACCTCGAGTTGTATGTAAGCGCAAAACCAATAAACCTGAAGATAGCTATCGAAAATCTCAGTACAGACATTTAGGCACTATCAAAATGATCACAGGATATAGTATACTCAAGCGGTACTGGTTGGTCAGTGTAGGCTCATCGCCTGAAATACCGGGGATCCCTACCATCTTTATCCGTAATGGGATACATATCAACTTATCTCCAACAAAGAATATAGGAGTAATAATAGATGAAAATACAAACATTTAAAATGCTCATCCCACATGATCTGGAAAAGAGACTTGTACAAACACTTACACATTTATTTATTACAGGGACGCTATGCTGCAAGCCCTTTCCCAGGAAATCCGATGACACCTCGAAGTGGCTATCAATGCCTGTGTCTGTTATGTCAGTGATGTTCAACTCTTTGATGTTATTTCACCATCGTATGGACAGCTATCCTGGCTATGTGCAGACGAGCACCGACATTTTTGTACCTTCAGTCTTCTCTACTATTTATTAACGTAGACTGTCCCTCGTATCTCTCCTCGACCTTAACGCACGTGTCTGGGCAACGTGGCACAAGCACCCGCTTTTTGTCCCTCTCGATCATTCAGCCACTTCCTCGTAGCCCTTCCCAATAGCGGACACCCGACTCAGCACAAACTACAGCGTTATTCCGTAACTAATACACAAAGTTTCAAACACGGAAAACAAATAAAATCCTCTCCGAAAGTTCAACGATGATTCCTCAACTGGACAACGATGTGCATCACCTTACTGAAATAAATGCATAAATGGTTATGCATCAGCAACTAAAATTATTTTTATATTAGCTAATTTAATGATTTTTGAGACGGCAAATGTAAATCCATCTTCTAAATTAAAATAATGGTAAATTTCATAGACCCAACAGCAGTGTCCGAAGTTCACAAGCAAACGAACCCTGAGCAGCCTCACCAAATTGTAAGTGATCGTGACTGAAGGACGCTTGCGGAGTTAATTAGACATATGCAAACGATCCTGTTTATGTGACTTACATAGTTGTCCTCCAAAGTGAAGATCAAGGAACTTCTTACGTGCGAATTTAACCAAGGATCACAATTAAATAAGTTTATTACGCTAAAGTGCATAATAAATGCTTTGACAAACGTTGACAGTACTAAACTAATATCTTGGCAAGCCTGAACAAGAGATCTGGAATATGACTCAGAAGAACGCATATTATCTTAGTGGAAGTCGCACTGTGATTAACAAAGGGTTAGTGTTTAAGGAGAGAAAGTGTACAGAATACTATGAATCGTCAGAGTTGAAGGCATATTGAACCTATAGCTGTAGGCAGGTTTTCAGAACAAAGCTTGGAATTACTGAATCTTGGTAAATAGACTCGGCTTGCCCTATAGTTCATCGCACTGTTGCAGCTAGATCTCCCCATGTAAATTTTCAGATGGAGACTGAAGGGGCTGCAAAATCAAACGTTGGTTTCATACTGACAACTCGCATCTGCATCTGACTTCAAATCATCAAGTGTGCTCTAACAGGCGCTTGGCTGAGGAGACACCAAGCTGTAGAGATGCCTGGATGTAGAAACGCTCGGCTGCAGAGGAATTTTGCGCCGTCTGATTCTTAACAGATTCGTGTGTCTGCTGTTTTCTTTAATGACGTAACTCTAATTGGCTGAATAATAGATATTCTGAATACCAGGCAGTGAGTAGATATCTCAAAAGAAGCTGGGACGCTGGCCTCCTTCCTTAGTCTCATTCGAAGCGGTTAACTAGTAACAGTTTTGTAATATTTGGCACTGAAAAAGTCACTCTTTTTTTCTCTCTCTGTCCGTGACCAATGAGGATGGACCTCTGTAAGCAACGCCGAATTTCTCTCTCCTACTTATAAATTATCTGTGTTACCCACTCGTTGCTGTTTTTCACACTGCATTTGCAAGTTTTGTTTTGCAGGGCCTGAGCCCGGTGACAGTGTCCCACACACTTCAAAGGCGGCCTAACCTCCTTGATTCTCACTGCACTCTCGGGTGTTGTCTATAGTGGTCCGTGTATTTCGACGAATTCCTTGGTTTCTACTATTCGGTCCATAATGGCGATCTTCCCGGTCTCTGCCAAAAGTAGCACGCACCCTTCTTTCATACACAGCTTTAAAAAGAGACATATAGCGTCCGACACCGAGGGTGGATTCTCGGAGTACAGCCAGTCTCACAGTAAGGCGTTGACCCTTGCAGGTATCCGAATCCCTTCTGTTATTCACTTGAGGGGGGGGGGGGGGGGGCAGTTGCCTACTGGTTATTGTGACCTGTGCAGGATGTTTGTATGCCCGACCGAGACTCGAACTCGGGACCTTTGCCTAGTTCTGCAAGTTTCGCAGGAGAGCTTCTGTAAAGTTTGGAAGGTAGGAGGCGATATACTGGCAGAAGTAAAGCTGTGAGTACCGGGCGTGAGTCGTGCTTCGGTAGCTCAGATAGTTGGTTACGCTTCGCGCGTCGGTCGACTAGGTCGTGCTCTTAGTTCCGCCTCTACCGTAGCGCAGCGTGTTTTCCTCCTGTCAGTTTAGTGCCGTGTTGGTCTCCGTGCGCGTCGCATCGCTGGTTGTCGGCTGGTGTTTGGTGTTCGTGCGGCCCTTCCTGTCGCGGCGTCGTCTCTCGCCGTGATGTCCACCATGGTTCCCACGAAAGTTCCGCGTACAGGTACAGTCAGTTTTACCTTTGACAAATCCACGCGTCACGTCCAGCCCGGTTCTTTGGAGATACATGACTGGTTAGTCGATACAGTTAAGGTCACTACTGATCAGGTGCATACCGCATATTTCGACAGCGAATTTTATGTGTTTTTTGTTAAGTTTCTTGACCCGCTCCAGGTTGATAGGCTACTTTCTCGTCATGGTTCTCAGGTACCCTTTACGCACCGTGATGGTTCCACTAGTATGGTTCTCTTGGCAAATGCAGAAGTGGTATATACGAATGTTCGGGTATTTAACCTTCCGCCCGAGGTTGACGACTCTTTTCTGAAGTCCGTTTTGCTTCCTTATGGGGACGTACGCCATATTCGAAAGGAACGCTGGTCTGCTCAGCACCGCTTACAGGTATATAGTGGTATTCGGTCGGTGGAAATGGTGGTCAAAAAACCTATTCCTTCTCACCTACAGGTATGTGGTTATAGGGTCCATATCACGTACAGTGGCCAGGAAGGAACATGTTATTATTGTAATGAAACTGGTCATTTCCGTACTAATTGTCCGCGGCGTGTGGTGGTATTAAAACCTACATACGAACAGCGTAAAAAATTGACTTTAGCTGATCTTCTCCCGCAAGGATCTCGGACTGAATCGCTCACTGTTACTGAGGGACGCAGTGATCCGTTACCCGACAACGGCCGTGATTTTCCCCCGTTGTCCTTGAGTAGGGATGTTGCTGCCCATAATTCCGATGTTCCCGCGCTGATTTCTCACAACAAGCGTCGACGAACACAGGATGATGCGGCTGATGAATCTTCCTTATTGGCTCGCCCTTCAGATGGGCCTCCGGTAAAGGACTCTCTTTCTCAGTCGGAAATCGTGGATGAGGAAGCCACAGGTGCTATCACGCCTTTGCAGAAGCTCCCTGACACCTTATCTGACGTTGTTCCTGCTACCGCGGCAGCCTCTTCGGAGACGCCCGTGACGGAACCTGCTTCTGGTTGCCACGTGTCTTCTCCGGTGCTCTCTGACACTTCTCCTATTGACTCTGTTTCGCATCCCCCTTCTGGAATTTCTGTCGCCCCCTCTGGGTCACAGCCTCCTCCCATCAAACAACTGATTGATTCTCCAGAGCCAGTGGATCCCGTTGTTATTCACCAACTGTCCCACCGTGAACCCATGTCTGCGGACGAGTGGGATGTAGAGGCCTCTCTCTCGCAATCTGACACGGAATGTCTACATGATGCTCCTACGCAGCCGAACGCTGCAGCGTCGGCACCGCGGAGCCGCAGTCGAATCCGTAAACAGCCACGGAGAGCCGCGTCACGGCCGAAGAAAAAGCAGTGGGAAGATGAGGGTTCTGTTTCGTAGTTTTTCTCTCTGTGGTTCAGCGCTTGTTTCTGGTATGATTACTTGTATGCTGCTCCGTCAGCTGACGGCTCTCTACCGATCTTTGTTTTTCTTTGTAGGTTGAAGTTCCATGCAAGCATATACATTTCTTACTCTGAATATTAACAGAATATGTTCTGAGCTTCGGCTCGCCGCTTTGCGACAGTTTATCTATCAGTCTGGGGCAGATGTTGTTTTTTTACAGGAAGTCCTATTCGACCAGTTTTCCATTCCTGGGTTCTCGACGTTTTTTAATGTCGCTTCCGAACTTTCTACGGGCACTGCCTTGTTTTATAGAGAAGGCATTCCGTTGATGAATTTCGAAGTACTTGACAGTGGAAGGGGGATCGGGTGCACGTTTTATGATCTCAGTTTACTCCTTCTTTATGCCCCTTCTGGTTCGGGTTGTACTACCGCACGCTCGAGTTTCTATAAAGAAGAAGTCATTTACCTGCTTCGTAAATCCCCGACAAAGATAATTTTAGGTGGGGACTTCAATTGTGTTC
This sequence comes from Schistocerca gregaria, assembly GCF_023897955.1. Taxonomy (NCBI): domain Eukaryota; kingdom Metazoa; phylum Arthropoda; class Insecta; order Orthoptera; family Acrididae; genus Schistocerca; species Schistocerca gregaria. The sequence continues at coordinate 522,726,307 of NC_064923.1, forward strand.
TACGGTCGGTAGATCAGTCTCCTAATTTTAATTTCAGTAAAGAACTCGACGACCTTGTGCGCTCCTTGCACCTGCGTGACGTGTGGGTTTCTCGCTATCCTACACTTGTGCGACATACCTACTTTACTCCCACGTCTAGCAGTCGCCTCGATCGCTTTTACCTTTCCGATTCCTTGTGTGGGCAACTTCTGGCTGTTGATGTGATACCAGCCTGTTTTACTGATCATTGCGCTGTAGCCGTTACGTTTAATTACGAGCGACAACCGGTAAAATTTTTTCGTCCTCCTTGGATGCTCAATATCGCGTATTTGCAAGATACCTCCCTTGGTATCGTCCTGGAGGACATTTGGACACGTTGTTCTCGTACTATGGACCGGTACCCGTCTATCGTGGCATGGTGGACACTGTATGCAAAACCTCACATCCGTAGGGCTCTCATGCGTTTTGGGGCTGCGAAGGTGGCAGAAGATCGACGAACGCAAGAATTTTACTATTCTGTCTTACGTCAACTGTACGATAGTGCTACGCATGCTCCCCTCCGGGTTACTGATATACAGCGCATCAAAGCCAAATTGCTGCAGCTCAAACGCATTCAAATGGAGGGCCTGCGGACGAGGTCTCAACCACGTTCCCTTCTACAAGAGGAACTGACGTCACTCTACCATCTAGTCCGTTTACGGTCGCGCCGGAAACGTGGGTGCCTTGCCTCCCTCACAACCGCTGACGGCCGCGTGTTCACCTCTCACCGTGACATTTCTGACTTCGTTTACACCTATTTTACTGATCTGTACGATACTCATGTCCCGGCGGAAACCTCTCTTGACGACTTTACCTCCTTGCTGCCTCGCGTCGTCACTCCTCAATTAAACGACGCCTTTCTGCGTCCCTTTCAGAAGGATGACATATATGATGTTGTTGCAGGATCGCAGTCCCGCAAGTCGCCTGGATTAGATGGTATTCCTAAGGAGTTCTATGTTCAATTTTGGCCGCTCATTGGTGACACCTTAACGTCAATGGTAAATGAAGTGATGCGGGGAGTCTCACTTCCTGCTCCTTTTCAGGAAGGCAGAATGGTCCTCCTCCCGAAATCCACAGGTCGACCTGCAATTGATTCCCTCCGTCCTATTACTCTCCTTAACTTTGATTATAAACTTGTCGCTCGAGCAATTAATATCCGTCTCTCTAAGCTGCTCGATACCATTATTGCCGCCCACCAAAGCTGTGTGCCTGGACGCACGATACTGACTTCCGTTCTCGAATGTCGCGATGTAATCTCGGTGGCGGCTGCCGCTAATATCCCAGGGGCTTTGCTTTTTCTTTATTTCCAAAAAGCGTTCGATCGCGTCAGCCATGATTTTTTATCGAGAGTGCTCACCGCTGTCGGCTTTAATAATGATGCTCGACAAGTCTTAACTAATCTTTTTACCGGTATCAGTGTCTCGGTGATTGTGAACGGTCACCCTACCCCCCGGATATCGATCAGACGGGGGTTACCCCAGGGAAGCCCCTTATCCATGTCACTTTTTGTTCTATCCTTAGAGCCCTTACTTCGCCATCTCACCATGCACTTACGTGGCTGGAATATATTGGGGGAAATTTTTGCAGTCCGTGCATACGCCGATGACGTCATGGTTTTAGTACGACATGCCGAGGATATACCGCGGCTTAAGGATACCTTGGATTCATTTTGTGGTCTTGCTGGTGCTCGCATTAATGATCGCAAATGCACGTTCCTGCCGTTGAGAGGCTTTGATCATGTCGTCATTCCTTGGGCGACGGTTGTCGATCGCCATAAGACCTTGGGGATCATAGTGGATCGTAATCCGATCAAAATGGCGGCACTAAATTGGAGTGAGGTTACGAGTCGTGTTCACGGGGCGATCCTTGAACATGACCGCCGTTCCCTTAGCCTCCTTCACAAGGCACGGGTTTTAGAGACCTATGTCTTCAGTAAAATATACTACGTTGCGCAGGTCTTCCCGCTTCCCGCGATGATGGCCCGCAGGCTGAAACAGCTGTCTAGTCGATTTCTGTGGCGCCGCCATGTCTTCCGTGTCCGATATGAAGTTGTGGCCAGGCCTCGGAAGCTTGGAGGATTGGGTCTTTCAGATATCAAAGTGAAGACGTCCATCTTATTTGCCCGCCGCAATGTTTTAACCTGTACGCGGGCTCCGCATTCAGTCACCTCTCGTTTACTTTCCCGCCTCCGGCCGGCCAGTCTGACCCCTCCTGTTGATGTTGGACGGATTAATCCTAAATTGCGGCACATTCGTGAATACTTTGTACTTGTCGGTATTCTGGGTGCTGATATACTTTCTATGACGCATATAACTACCAACATGCTACAAATCCGTTGGGGTACAGCATGTTTCCCTTCTTCTGTTGAACTTGCTTCCCCGTCAACGTCATGGAAAACGGTCTGGTCTCATCTTAGTCTTCCCATTTTGCCGATGGAGATTGTTTCAACGTGGTATAAGGTCATTTACCGTCTGATACCTACTGGTGATCGTCTTTTTCGTATTGGCCTTCGTCCGACTGATCAGTGTGAGGAATGTCATCAAACTGACACCTTACTTCACAGGCTAGTTGCTTGCGGACGGGATCATTGGCTCTGGGTCCGCCGTCAATTAGCTTTTCTTACTAGAGGGCCTGAAACCGCATTCCCAGACGACATCTTCTTACATCCGGACATCTCTTATTTTCCTCAGACGAAAACGAACACGATTGTTTGGCTCTTGGGTTACTATGTCCATTACGTCATTGAAGGCGGTAATGACCCAGATCCCCGCGTTTTTCACCATTATTTGTCAACTGCGCATTGGAAATGGCAGCGGTTACCACAATACCGAACGCTTTTTGCGAATATGCTTTTTCTTGTGTTTAACCGTCAAGGGGTTGGTTAAGTTCCCCTGTGATTCCTGTTTCTTCCCTGAGCTCGAGTCCCCTCCCTTGTTGTATTTTTTCGTAATTTTTTTTTTCTCTCTCTCTTTTGCATGTATATATATACACCCAAAATTCATACGGGTGGGGTAACGGGTTGGTCTTCCCCTTCAGAAGAAATGTTTTATTTGTGTTTCACCTAATTTGTTGATTTTCTTTTTGCAGCTAATATTAAATGATGATTTGACTATGGTTGTCTGAATTCTCGTGAAATATACCAAGTCAATCTCATAATAAAAAAAAAAAAGATGGTAGAGCACTTGACCGCAAAAGCAAAGGTTCGGAGATCGAGTCTCCGTCGGGCACACAGTTTTAATCTGTCAGGAAGTTTCATATCAGTGCACACTCCGCTGCAGAGTGCAAATCTCATTCTGGAAATAATCTACGTTAGTTAAGTACTCGCAATCACTGGTATTGATATACATTTCATTTGTCAGTGGTGGATAATTACTCTGATTTGATTTGTCTCGTTATTTCGGGTTTTAAATCATTTATGGGACAATTTTGCATATTACGGTCACCTAACACTTTCATACCGGTGTAGAGTTAGATTTACTAAGAAGTCTCCAGTTTAGTTACTATTCTTATTCGACGTAGCATAGTTAGTATTTTGCTCAGGCGAGGATATGTAATTACACTGTTGGCCATTAATATTACAACACCAGACAGGATAGCAAATAACGGAATTTTAGTAATTGTGCATATACTGTATAGTAAAAAAAATAAATGGCTAAATTTGTAGGTGTTGGGGTGGTGGTGGTTGTTGGGATGTTTAAGGGGGACTAAACAGCTAAGGTCATCAGTCTCATTTGAAGGTGTTTTGGTGTTATACAGGGCGATAAATTTAGTAAACAGCAACAATGCCTTTAAATTTCCAGGGTAAGGAGTCAAACTGAAATTGGCTGACAAAATAGTTATGTAATTCCATGCAGCTTCAACTCCATGTCAGGGTTTGTCAACCGTAGTTGGCCGAGAGTTGTGGTGAGCCACTCTCTCAGCAAACTATGAACAGATATTTGCATGAGATATGAGATCTGGAGAAAGAGCTGGCCAGAGCAACAGTCGTATGTCGAAAGTTTCGTAATAGGCCAGGAAAGAAGTGCTACTGTTCGATCTTGCGTTATCTTGTGGGAAGATTTCACGGAGATCTCGTTGACAGTGCGCAGTCCTTAGGCCTTACGACGTCAGTTATGTAACAGCCGCTTTTAAAGTTGTGATCCTGAGGTGATCGTTTTGTGTAGCCAACGCAACGCTAAAGCTTCACTCCTAGTGCTGGACCCATTAAATGATGACAAATACGAATTGGTAAGATTCGTTCTTCTTAGAGCTGGCACACAGTGATATGTGATGCTGTACGTAGGACTGCAACGCATTTGAAAAACTTTCTGGTAATATTTGTACGTCCATTGCTGCCATCGGGCACAGCAATGTTGTCATACCTCTCTAGCTACTGCATCAAGGAACCAGCGGCAATGATCGCCTTGCTGGTAGTCCACAGTGAACAAATGTCGTCGCAGTGACAAGTCGACTCCCTGCCTCAAAGTATGTGACAAATGAACAATATTCTCTGCTCTATTGGGCACTTGTCACTTGTGCTCACTGAAACCACACATGACATTGACTCTGAAACCATTGATTACATATTCGAAAGACACAATTGCGATCATGACAAAAACGAGCAGCAATATGGCAGGTGGATGAAAGATTCTGTCGCTGTCTAATTGCAACACGTGCTGGCATACAATTTTCATTCTTACGCGAGGCACAATTCGACCTTCTCACAATCAACATTCTCTAAGCACGTGTGATGTTACCTGGATTGCAAGAGGAAAAGCAGAAGATAAATTTCATCACCGGTTGACTCCCAGGTGTCCAGATCTCCAACCCTGAAACTTTTGCCTGCGGGTTTAAATAAAAGAGCGCATTTTTATGCCCTCTACGCCTGACGCTCTAGAATGTCTGCGACAGAGCATTGTTAAAGCTGTGAATTCGATAAGGACAGACAGCTGCTTCGTGTGTGGTAGGAAATGAGCCACCATTTTGACATTTGTCGTGTAACATATGTTGCTCACATCGAATGCATGAAAATTGAACTTTTCTCCTTCCAGGAACGTTGGAATTGTGTGACCATCTTTTGTAGTTTGGAAGTAATAAATGTTTCAAATCAGTTCCTTCTTTCTGAACAGCCTGTACATGGATTACCAGTGGTTTGTGAATGTTCAGATTCTGCTCCTTAGCTCTGATGCGTAAAATTTCCAAATTCTTAGTTATGGCTGAAAGTACATGACCAACATTTTTAAGACCTGATCCAAGGAAACTATGGTCTTGTGAATATATTCACTGAATTGTGTGACGAAGTCCAAGCTAGACTGCCCTACATGGGTACAATCACGCGATCTGCAGTTAATTTAGCAACATCCGAATTTTGAATTTGTTTTTCTTGCCATCACTGTAATTATGTAGGAATCATCCAAGTTTTTTACAGGTGCAAAAACCTATTTTTACGTTTCTTTTTGAAAGCATAGCGTATTTTATCACAAAAAGCTCCGAAATAACAGAGGGAAGCAAATTCAAATTTGTCATTAGTGGATAAAGCAAGTGCTTCTTCTTTCTGTTTTTCCGACAATATCATCATCCATTGAACGAGTGGTGCTTTCGGTGTATCCAATGGACAGTGCTGCTTGAACTACAATGTTACAGTTTCTTTCCTAACAGCATCGCCTTTAAGTTGAAACTTAGCCTATTAAACATGCAGGAAAACTAAGCTCGTTTGTGAGAGTTAGGGTGGTTTGAATCTACACTACTAATTAAATCTGTAGTTGCATGTTTACGATGCATATCTTTGATGAAATGAAGACTCCAGTAGTGGGACAATGAGAGTGTAGGGTTGCATACATCAGGCGCATGCATAGATTCAGGGGCAAACGTTATTGACTTATGACCCTCGGGGGATCGTTTTATCAGCCCCTGTGAATTAATTCATTTCCTGGGGGTTGATTTATGACCACGTGGGGATAATCTATCCTTCTGAGAAACCCACCAACCCTCTCTCTCCCACTCCACTGCCCCCTCCAACTCTCCCAGACCCTCTGGGGAATCTCCAGCTATACCCCCTTCCCCCTCGCCAATACAAGCACACTTTTGATATCAAATTAATTGACTAATTAAAGCGATCGATTAATTGCCCCTTTCCATCTCTACAAGATCCCTCTGCCCTCCCCTGTCTTCCACCCACTCCCCACTCCACCATCTGGAAATTTGGGGGAAGAAGACCCATTGTGTGTTGGAGAGGAAGAACATAGGGTAGTTTATTTTGTTTATTCTGGATGCTACTGGAAACTGGTGGGAAAAGCTCAGCCCACTCTCTCTGCCTCTCCGCCCCCACCGAGAAAAATGGCGGGAAACGCTCAGTCTGTGGTGAGCTGTTTAATAGGAAGATGCAAGTATTTCTTGTTCAGAAACTACATGTATTAATTACGTAATTACAATGCTACAGATTGGAGGCATTGTCTTGCTGGAATAGTTTCAAGTGTGTGCTCACCTTGACATGTAGGGGCTGGCTGGCCTAATGCACAATGCCTCCAGCAGAGGGTGCCCCCCCCCCCTTGTCCACTTCCGCAACCCGCCCACAACAATCTCGTGGGAAAAATCACTGAGCTGGTGGACTGGAAGGACCCTGCAACAGGAAACTTAACTACAATGCAGAGGTCATAATAATATAGTGTTCATTTTTTAAAATTCAGTATGCAGGGGTTATATATCTTTATCTGGCGGGAGAAGTACATAATTCTCTGTTGTTTTGGATGGTGCAGGTATTGTAAAATAAATCGAAAAGAAGAAAATAAGTATGTAAATAGATCGTTATTTTTTCTGATCGCACAAGGAATGCTGTCACAAAACTGATGTCAACATAACTCACTACTCGTAATTACACGGTTACAAACAAACTTCCCAATTGCTCCCACTTGCTTCTTCGTGCACACCTTTCTCAGACTACCAGGAGATGACAGGATTGTGGCTGCACGCACATTGAACAGTGGACAGCAACTGCAGGGCTGCCAGGCCACTGTTAGTAGTAGTCCCTAGTCGCCTGCAACTTAATCCCTGAACAAAGAGATAGGTGATGGTATCCCTTAGATACCAGACTCACTACTTGCTTTGCTCCCAATACACACCTTCCATACCAGGTTAGTGGAAGCAGTTCCTATATGTGCTCGCTCTGTTGTGCAGATACTGAATTAGTTCACAATACCAGTGCATGCTGGGAGAAGCAACCAGTCCACCCCTCCTCCATCCAATTTCCTCCTTCCATCCACCTTACACTTCCAGTCACTTCCTCTCTGACAAAGCATCAGGTGGCAGATATTGATGCCTGAGAAACTCGTGTTAAAAGACATGGTTTCTCTCTCTCTCTCTCTCTCTCTCTCTCTCTCTCTCTCTCTCTCTGAAGTCAGCCTAGCTACTTTCTGTTGCATGTCACCGGAAAACATGCTAACTACCCTTCCCTTTTGTCCCGAACAAAGTAGTGGATATTTGATAAATAAATAGCCCTCGACAAAGTTCCGGGCTGTGGATGTCTAGTAAACAGTCCATATGCACTACCCCCACACAATTATATCGATACCATCTGTATGAGGTACCTTTTCCTTGCTTCCTATTCGTTGAAACTAGAATTGGGATATTTGTCAGGAAATTATGGGATTTGATTCCGCAACTACCGCAACTACCCAGTTTCCCAGCCCTACTCTTCCTCCCTTTTGAATTTTCCTTGCGTCCTTGCCACAGGTAGGTCGTCTGGTGGGGTATCCATTTTGCTGGGGGTAGAAGGAAATTTCAAATCTCAGCTCAATTGCGCTGTATCCTTCAACAATTTGTGGGACACACCACATTCTTTTTTATTGTGCTCGCAATACCACTATCAGAAACATTAAATGGATCAATCAGGAATTTGGTGTTCCAGAGGGTGACACCGTGTGGACAGTTGCATCCCTGTACTCTGCCTGAGCAGGAGACTCAGTGGCAGCTCGCGGTTTAAGCCAGAAATGACCAACTGTTTGCCACACGGGATTAGCTCAGCTGTCTAAGGCGCTGCAGTCATGGACTGTGCGGCTGGTCCCGGTGGCGGTTCGAGACCTGCCTCGGGCATGGATGTGTGTGTTTGTCCTTAGGATAATTTAGGTTAAGTAGTGTGTAAACTTAGGGACTGATGACCTTAGCAGTTAAGTCCCATACGATTTCACACACATTTGAACATTTGAACATTTGACCAATTGTTCGGGCTTCTGGCTACCTCCATCACATGCCTCCATAGAAGGCAGAGCCATGCTAGGTAGCCAGCCACATATTTATCAGTGTAACTATAATCAAATATTACGATCATAGCAACATTCTGGTGACATTTGACCATGAGGGAAGTATTGGAAAAACCACCTCCTGACGACGAGACTCGGGAAATATCCATTTCCCAGGTAAATCTATATCTCTCTTATGACCAGACGCAATTTTCTACGTAAAATCTTTCATACTCCTTATAACTACTGATGCACTGAATTTGCAGTTTGTGAAGTCAGAACACTCAGCACAGGAACTTTACATTCCAACAACATAACATTCCTACGAAGTAGCATGATCATCATTTATAGGTGTATAGTGTTTGAAAAATTTTGGCATGTCCACACTCACACCAGATAGGTATAATTTCACGTGGCATACCATAGCTTCACAGTAGGAAAACCCTCCCACGACATTACCGAGGAGTAAAGGACGCAATTACAAAGCTCTCACGTTTTTAATTTGTGTTACGTATGGTCGTGCCCTATAGCCATCCTCCAGCAGAGCAGGAAGAACTGATACCCCCAGAAAGGTCACAGTCCCCTGCTAAGTCTCTCGATATACCAGAAAGTACTGTCAGCACTGTTCCATAATTACAAGGCTGCCTTATCCTCTATCCATCACTAACTAGATGGAGATATTCCACAACGAGTAAAATAGCACACTAACTTACAGGAAGAAATTCGCAACCATACAGAATAAAAGAGAACTGCACAAAGAAATTCAGAATCGTAACACCTACAATTTATTGGTACTGACTGCCAGTCTTTAAATCCCCCCCCCTCTCCCCTCCCATACATGTCCTATTCTCTTTTATCGTATTCCTATTTATACGATGCTAGAAATACGATACTTTAATGGTGTCAGCGTCTTCGTTGACAGCATATTCATTCTCTCTCTCTCTCTCTCTCTCTCTCTCTCTCTCTCTCTCTCTCTCTCTCTCTCTCTCTCTCTCTTTCTCTCCTTCTTCTTCTTCTTCTTCTTCTTAGTTTTGTAACATCCGACAGAGTACAATTACGAACTATAAAAACATCGCTTCGCCAAACTCAATAAGATTTTACCACATCTCTCTCTTCTGGGAACAAATGCCGTCTGCGTATTGACATCGGCAATATGTTGTAATTCCATTATATACATGTATTGTCTAATGGAACGTGCGGCCAGCGATCGAAGTCGCTTCCACGGAGCTGTGTAAAGTTTTGTCACCTGTACTGGAGGAAGACCTAATCCCAGACTATGAGTCACAATAGAGGCTTCTTGTGCTGTTGCTTCATAAGCAGTCTGATACATTGTTTCTTCCTGCGCCACACTGAAGCAGTGTATGACTACAACTTTGTACATATCCACACATTTTTTTGTTCTCCATGACTTCAAGGTCTGTGTGAGGTACTAATCTGACAGTAACACGTTTCGATCTACTAATTCTCACAGGAAGATGAACATACAATGGTGTAAAATAAGCTGCTCTCACAACACATAATAGTTTAAATAAACGATAGAGGCGATGTTTCTATAATCGAAAATGTGGAAGACACCTCAGTATGTGGAAACTGGGGGGGAGTTTGTGGCTTTGCGAATTATTTCCAAACAGTTCTCTGAAGGTGATGACCTCTACATTTAATCTCATCTTCCATAGTGATTGGGTAGCAGATTTCTCAGTGTTCTATTTTTGAAGAGATCCAGAGTATTGATTTCTCATATTGGTGGTGCATAATGCACTTGGGTATGTGATCCCTGTTTCGGTGTCCTATGTGGTAGTCATCCTGACACCCAGATCTTTGGACATTGGGTCTTTCATTTTTATAACTTACAATGCATAACCACATGTGGAAGAAGAGTACTTAAACCCACAGATCACGGATGTTATGCATCATCAGTTGTCAGCCCCACAGGTAGAGAAATGGAGTGAATTTCATACACCAAGGCGAGCAAGTAACTATACTCATTCCCAAATATTTGCCATAATTTTATCAATTTTACGTATTTTCCATCAGTTTTCTTAATTTTACCAGGTTCTCTGTAATTTTAACGCATTTTACTCAATTACTCAAGGTCCAGATCACAACCCCCGATGAGTTGTTACATCAGTAAAATGTGTAATGGTGTCGATCTGAAGGATGGAGGTTGGTTCACAATTTCTCTATAATAACTAAACCAAGCTCTCCATTACTTTGAAACGATCATACACATGTGGATATATTGCAAACTCTGTTACACTGCCTGTATCACATGACAAATAAAGCTTATTGGTGTGGGAAATAGCCATCAGCGGAGAGAAGGTGCAGAAACTACTTTCTTTCGCCAACACACATCGTAAATTCTGTAACGTTTTATAATGATTTGCCCCCTCCCAATACGTGGATTGGAGTCACAAACTATTCTCACATTCAGACCGTAAAGTCAAGGATTCAATGATCTAGCAATCTGACACTATTTTGGAACGATCTACCCCTCCAGCAAACGTATCAGGTGCTGCAACTGCGACCAGGACGGTCGCGGTGTAGCAAAGATGGAAGGCGCTGCAGGACCCATGGAGAGGCCTGCGAACAACAACACAACCGAAGAGGATGGACACGACCGACGTACGACGGAATGAATACAACAAGACTGAACAACAGGGTCACAAGGAAACAAACTCGTACACGAACCAGGAAGTAAGCAGTCTAGTGCAAAGCAAGTTGTAAGCCGACGTAAGCGAGAGTGGACTGACTGGCTGAACTTTTTTTTCTTTTCTTTATTGTGATTTCATTCCCCTGCCCCATATAGGCAGGGGAGGACTGTCAGCAGCACAATCCGCCACTCTTCAGCCAAGTGACATGACAACTAAAATAAGAGTAAAATGGTACATACATAAGGCGATAAAAAAGGAGAACATAAAACAGAGTAATGGGAGAAAATGGAGGTAAAAATAAACTGACATAGAAACGTTCATGAGGGATAGTTAAACAAGTCACCAGAAAGTTAAAAAAACACAGTTGGCGATTCTGAAAACACAGAGAAGACACTGAATGGACATGCACAGGTTAAAAGTCGGCCACAGTATTAAAAACACTCCAGAACAACACACTTAAGACCCAATTTTAGCACACATGGCAAAGAATAAAACTGCCAGATGGGACCTGCCGAGGGAAAGGTCAGAGAGGAAGGAAAAGGAGGGGAGAGAAAGGGGCAGCAAGGGAAGTGGCTGGATGAAAAGAGTAGGGGCGTCAGTGGGTACACAAAGAGGCAGGAAACACATGGGGTGGGAGATGAGGAGGGAAGACAGGGCAGGAGGGAATGCAGACACTGAAAGGGGGAAAAAGAGAGGGAGGGGGGAGTAGGAGGGGGAAGCCGCTCAGGAGGAGGGAGGGGGAGGAGAGGGAGCCCTGAGGAGGAGGCAGGAAGATGGGGTTTAGAGTTGGTAGGAAGGGTAGATGTCAGGGCGAAGCTTATCATCCAGGAGGGGTAGACGGTGGAAGTTGCGTTGGGAAAGGAGATGGAGGGTGTGGAGATGGAGAGAGGGTGGGACACAACAGTAAAGGCGTGGCAATTGGTTGGGGTGGAGAGGAAGGGAGACACCAGGGGGTGAGGGGGATCAAGGCGGCTGAAAATATATAGAGTGCGGAGGTGTTAACGGAAAAGGAGAAGGTGGGAGAAGGTAATGAGGTCATAGAAGATGCATGTGGGGGCCGGAAGGCGGATGCGGAAGGCGAGGCGGAGTGCATGGTGTTCGAAGATTTGGAGGGCGTTATGAAACCGGGGAGGGGCGGAAATCCAAGCTAAGCTGGCATAACATGAGGCGGATCAAGGATTTGTAGGTGTGAACTGGCTGAGTGAGTGGCCGGCGTTTAAGTACGCTACCGGGAGCGCCGCTATTGGCCGTTGGGACCACGTGTTCCACTGTGGCGCTCCCACACTAAAAGCGGGCCAGGAGGCGCACGCCTCCACAGCTTAAGGCGCGATGGTGCAGAGACCTCTATGGGTCTTCGACGTCCATGACGTCTGGAGCGGATTCAAATTTCCGCTGAGCGCGGTACCAGATCAGGTAAGGACCCTGAACAAAACACTCTTTGGCCTCTCTTTATGCATCTCGTAACTCTTCCTTTGTCTTTAACCAACCCTCCCTGTAACATTGTTTCTGATTTAATTTGTAACCGACCAGAAATGAAGAAACAGAATGAGCTAAGTTTCACATAATCAGCATACCTTTACGTTTTGCTTCCACAATGGGTGAAGCATGTGTTCCAAACTTGTACTGTCCAGCACTAGTGATATAGACCGTAATTAAGTTGCTGCAATGTTTTGAACAACATTATGCCATATGTCTATTGAGGTAAAAGGGATATATACAAGTTGAGTGCATTGTTGGAAAAACAGAAGCATCTGTCTCTAAGCTGACATGGATATGAGTTAAAGTATGACAGAAAGCATATGGAGTAATTGGCTGAGAGGGACTGCAACGAGGTATGATTTTTAAGAGTAGATTGATGATGCAATCTACAGTGTGGCAGTGAGGTAGGTCATTTACCACACATTTAACGATTTTATTCTGTTGATCTCTAGGGGTGTATAAGTTGTGTGGTATAACCTGCATTCGACTTGAAAACAGAACACTTAGAAATATGCTACTGTGTTAGAAAATGAGAGTAAATGTAGAGGTCATCACCTTCGGATATCTGTTTGAAAATGCTCCAAAGTGCCGCAAATTCTTCTAGTTTCTATGTACTGAGAGAACATCTTCATTTTTGTCAATAAGAAAGACAGCGATTTTCAGTGGATCTCAATGTGTTAATGTCCGTTTAGTACCTGACACAGACCTTGAAGTGATGATAGAATAACGAAAGTATGGATGTTTACACAGCTGTAGTAATACAGAGCTTCGATTTGTTACAGCGAACAACAGTGCATCATACTGCTCATGAATCAAGGATAGATAAACTCTCTATTGTGATCGATATTTGGTGGTGTATGGTCTTCCTCCATTACAGGCAACAAACGTTTACACAGTTGTGTGCCTCCTCCAATGGACCAATACGTATACATTTAACGAGACCGTCACATACGGTCGATGTCAACCTGTAGTCAATATTTGTTTCTGATATGATGGAAGAGAGGGATGGTAATATCTTATTGAGTTCTCTACCAGGTGACATTAACGATGTTTTTATACTTCTTATTTTTACCCCACAAAATGTTACAAAAGAGAGAGAGAGAGAGAGAGAGAGAGAGAGAGAGAGAGAGAATGTGCTATCAACGAAGACTCTGACACCATTAAACTATAGCATTTCTAGTGTGGTAAACATAAGACTACAATAAAAGAGATTAGGACATGTACAGGGGGATATTTATAGACTGGCATACAGTATCGATGAATTGTAGATGCGTTCTTCTGAATTTCTTTGCACTGTCCGTGTGTGTTTTGCATTGTAGTAAATTTACTCCAGTGCATTAATATGTGATAACGACAATGTGGCTGGATGGTTTTGCTGCAGGAAAGCTATGGTAGGCCATGTTAAATGACACCAATCTGATGTGAGTGTGTACATAGCATAATTATTCGGATACTATACACCAGTAAATGATAATTACGGTACTTGTCAGGAATGTTATGCTGTTGGAACATAACTCTACTGTAGCCAATGTTCTGATATGTGCAAATGAAATTGCTGTTGGAATTTGATGGTATTTCGAGTTAATTAGCAGGGGACTGTGACCAGACTGGGGGTATCAGTGGTGCCTGCTTTGGCAAACGTCAGCTATCGAGGAAGATCGTATGTAACATAATTAAGAGCCTTGTAATTACGCCCTTTATTCCTTGAGTATTACGTGATAATGACGATGTGGCATGAGGGTTTTGATACTGGGAAACTGTGGTTAGCCATGTGAAATGACTCGTATCTGGTTTGAGAGTGGACACACAGTAATTTTTCATACACTATACACCTGTAAATACTAATAACGCTACTTGTTAGATGTTGTGCTGTTGGACTGTTACGCTACTGTGGTCAGTGTTCTGACATATGGATAGAAAAGGACTATGGCCGATCGTAAGGGAGGTACAGGTGAGATTTAAACTGTAATTTCAGTGCATTGACGCCTGTAAGGGGGATGAAAGATAGTACGTGGAAAATTATGTTCAGTGATAAGAGAGATAGATTTAGGTGGGGAATTGTTGTTTACCAAGCCACAGTCGTCAGGAGGAAGTATTTGCGATACTTCTCACTGTTGAATATCACGAGATTGACTCTACGATCGTAATATTTCAGTACAATTACACAGCTCAGGCTGTTGTATGCGCACATAGTGGGGTTAGCCAGTGACTGGAATGAATTGTCTATTGAGGTTTAAGGAGCGAGCCACCTCTCAGCCTCCTGAACCGATTTTGCGGGGTACAGGGCTGCAGTGAATAGCGAACTGATAGTATGTATTGGACACCCTTCGTGATTGCATGTGTTTTGAGTATTCTCCAGTTTTTACAAGGATATTTCAGAAGATCTAGTGTCGGTCACTGACAAGTGTTGGTACTATACATATAGGTGGCATCCGAATTCCTACCACTCGGGCCATCCTGGACACCCTCTATAACCAGACAATCCTTTCTGCAGGCTAAGTCCAGCTACAGACCTAGTGCGATTGCTGAGACCCGCATCCACTGCAGCAACTATTTCTGTGTGATCTTTGGTCGGGGTTTATGCGTGTGGATATCCGGACATGAGTGCGCAGGGTGTACAAGTGTTTCAGTGATCTCTGACATCTAACCATGACGACTACTAGTACATAATGGAATGTGGCTTAAGTGTGCGGTGTTTACTGCTTCTCATTACAGTTAACTGGGTTTTGTCTTGCAGCAGAAAGGTGGGAGTGGTATTCATTCTTGTTACTACCCTATTATGTGGTAGATCCTTCCTTCTACATTGGTAGGGTTTAGAAACTGGGCAGTTGCAGGATGGAATCCTGGAGTTTCCACATTATATATATTTCACTCCTAGTATACAGGGTCCCATTTATCTTGACCACTCTAAATAACTCTTTGTACAGAAGCAAATTACAAAATGTTGCAAGTAAATGTTCTTTAGCCGTCAGGGGGACATCAATCGGCCTCTGCTGGAGTTCCGTTTTTTTACAAAGATGTGAACAGCGGCATGACCTGTTTAAATGGCATCCCGTATTTTTTATTCGGTAATTCATCTCCTATCGTAAAGATCTATTCAAGAATGGATTACAGTGTACCACTCACTGAAACACAACATTATTAATTGCATAACACAACACTGACTTTGAGCCCTGGATCAAAAACTCGTCCACTTGCTGGAGTTGTCAGAGAATAAATGAGAACCAAGTAAAAAAAAAACTCAAAATTGACTTTGACTCTCCTGTACCATTACCCAAGAATTTAACAATCAAAAGTGCTCAATGTGGTGACCCTGGACACCGATACACCGGTGCACTCGTTGAATGAAAGAATTATTTACTGCTTCCAGTGTTGCCTGCTGAAAAGAATTACAAGCAAGTATGATACGTTCCTGCATGTTCTCAGGAGTTGTTGGAATATCGCGATAGAGAATGTCTTTAATACATCCCAAAAGAAAAAAGTCCAGATGATTTAAACCAGGAGACCTAGCAGGCCAAGTAACTGTTACTCCTCGACCAATCCATGTCGCAGCATATCTTCGGTTCAGAACACGACGTGCACGCAAGGCGTTATGTGCTGGACATCCATCCTGTTGATACCACATAAGCATTCTGGTTCTCAGCGCCACTTCATCCAGAAGAGGAAGAAGTGTGCCGTTTAGACTACCATTGATGAAATAAGGGCCAATAATTAGTACCAAGCATCCCACACCAGACGTTGATGTTTCACCTGTCTAACCCATCGTGGGTTGTCGCTGGACCAATAATGCACGTTCCTGAGAAGGAACGCTAATCGGTAAATAGAACGTTGGAGAAGAAGTTCGGGTTGGAGAGGATTTGCTGCTGTGCCCTCTGACAGAACTGTAGACGATTCTGGAAATCATTCCCTGCAGTTCTTGACGTAGGTGTACATGGTAACGATGGAACCGGTGACGTGTAAGAATAAGATGTACACTTGATTTAGGAATGCCAATCTCGTGTTCAAGCTGTCGTGTGCTTACATGTGAATTCATAGCAACGGAAGCGAGAACAGTAACTTCCGCAGCTTCGTCTGTACGAGTGCTACGACGATTGCGTTGTTCTGGGTTGAAACGTTCCTTTTCCTGGAGCGTCGCAACAAGACGGGAAAACATCTGGCGGGGAGATGGGTTCTTGTCAGGATATCGCTCTCTGTACAGTTCTGGTGCCTGCGTAACATTTCTCCTACTTTCATCAATAACAGTAAAAGATACGTTATGCCGACGCAGTTTGCAGGAAGGACAGCCTTCACTGTATGCCTACTCTACACAACAGTATTTAAAAGGACTAAACTACTGTACTAATGTACCCGTATATAAGGAAACAGTATTGTAATTACCGTTCTGCTAACTTACATTCCCCATAGGTGAGTAGCATTTCTACCTTCTATTCGTTGGTGTACATTCTACTGACACAACTCTTCAACTGACCATGGTTGACGGAATAACTGGTGTGAATTCTGCTTATGTTTACATTTGTCCTCTGTCAACGTCAGCACGTGGATGTATTCCATTACCCTGAGTACCTGCACTACCCACAGGTAGCGTCAACATCAATGTTGTGTTACATAATTAATAACGTTGCGTTTCAGTGAACGGTACACTGTGATACATTTTTGAATAGATCTTTAGAAGAGAAAATGGATTACCGAATAAAAAATACAGGGTGCCACTTAAAAAAGTGATACCGCTGTTCATATCTTTTTAAAAAACAAAGCTACAACGACGGGAATCGTGTTAATTGATGTCCCTCTGATGACTGAAGAACATTTGCTTGAAACATTTTGTAATTTGCATCTGGACAAACAGTTATTTATGATGGTCAAGATAAATAGTACACCATGTATACCTGCAGGAAAGACGAAAAAATAGCCCAACACAGATGATAACGATTTAATTAACTAGACAAACAATTTGATTGAGCGGTAGTAGTACTGTATATGGACTGTTTCTAAGACATTTACAGCCCAGCATTTTGTGGAGGGCTGAGGATTTACCAGGTATCCACTAGGTTTGTTCAGGATATAAGAGCGGTTAGTGCTGTTTCCCGTGGCATGTGACAGATGGTCGCTGATCATGAAGTAGCCAGTCGAGGGAGGGAGGGAGGGAGGGAGGGAGGGAGGGAGGAGGGGAGAGAGAGAGAGAGAGAGAGAGAGAGAGAGAGAGAGAGAATAGAGCAGAGAGCATGTGTTTCTTAGATATTACTATCAAACTGTTGCCACCATCTGATGCTTTCCTTGACAGGAAGTAACCAGAGGGGTAAGGTAGAGGTGACGAGTGGATTGGGTGCAAGAGGGGTGGGGAAGTTGCATCTCCCAGCGTCGTCTGTTGGTGGTATTGTGAACTAACTCAGTATCTGCACATCAGGGCGAGAACATAGAGCGGCTGGTTGCAATCCAGTCATTGCCTATAGACGGTATACATGAAGAAGCTGTGCAATCGTTAAGTTGTTTCTTCAAGAGGTGTTTAGCATGATCTGTAACAGTGTAATTACATGCAGTGAGTTACGTTGATGTCAATTTCATAATGATATTCCTTGTATGCTAGGAAAAAGAACGATATATTTACATATTTAATTACATCTTTTCGATGTATTTTACAATACCTCCATCTTCCAAAACATCAGACAGTAATCAGCTTTTCTCACCAAATAAAGAGATCCAATCCCTCCAAACATAATTTTTAAAATAAACAATATGTTATTTTGCCCTCTGCATTTAGTTGAATTTCCTATCGTGAGATCCTTCCAGACCACCAGCTCAATGATTTTTCCTGGCAGTTTTTTCTGGGAGTTATGGGGAGGGCCGGTGCGAAGGTTGGGATTTGAAACACCTTCTGGCAGTCGCATTGTGCTCTGGATCAGTTGAACACTGCATTTCAGGGTGAGCACACACAAGAAACTTTTTCAACAAGACAACACCTCTAATTTGCAGCAGTGTAATAACATAATTAGGACGTATAGTTGCTGTACCAGATAATACCTGCACCTACTAGTCCAACAGTTCAGCACAAACTGAATGTTTCCTGCCGTTTTCCCAGGTGGAGGGAAGGAAGGAAAAGGAGGCAGAGGCTAAGCTCTTCATGCTAATTTCCAGCAGTGTAGCACCAAAAAATAAAAAATAAAAAACTACCCTATATCCTTCCTCTCGAGATTAGATTGGGTCTTCTTCACGCAAGTTTCCAGATAGGGGAGGGGAAGTGGAAGGATGGAATGGGAGGGATGGGCGATTTCCCAGAGACCCAAAGGATAATTAATTGATCATTATAATTAATTAGTCAGTCAGTTTGACGTCAAAAGTGTGCATCTATGGTGATGAGAAGTGGAAAGGATTGACGATATCCCAGAGACGTAGGGAGTTGGTGGAGGTGGAGGGGGGAGGAGGGGTGTGAGTTTCTCAGGACAGGTTATCCCAACTTGGTCATAAATCAACCCCAAGGGGGTATTAAATCAGTTAATTCCCAGGGGTCTAAATCGAGCCACTGGGGTTCATAAATCAGTCAAGTTTTCCCCTGATGTAAGCAATCTACACTGGCAAACTCTCCCACATTTGAGCCCTCGCTCGTAATTGTCAGCTCTAGGTAGTTAATGCATGATTGGTCCTTCAGCTCAAACATAATTTGAATGCTAGTACGTTTTTACTACCTTGGCAAAGGTTTTTCCTATAACCTCTAATGCCTCGTCTATGGAAATGTTGGGATATTAGTTCCAATCTCTAGGGACGCTAGAAGAGCATTTTCTGGAAAAACGAGTTCCCTACTGGCCATTTCTATTCATGGCTGTTCTTGTGTATGTTTGTGTAAACGTAAAAACTTCCTTTATCTTTTTGTCACAGACGCTACTTATCTCTACATTTGAGACTTCAAAATCTCTAAGAATCCGTCTGACAGTGCGGTTACTTTGATGTAATTTGAAAATGGAGTAAGGGAAGTTGCCGGTTCATGTCCAGGAGCAAGTTTTGCTATATGACGATCGAAGAATGAAACTGGATGCATTGTCACAGCTCTTAAAATCTGAATCCCAAGTGCCACGAACTTCTATTCTGCCATTCTTCTTCTAAAGGACCTTTTTCTTCCATGGCTTTGGCTATGCGAAGCCATTTCCGTTTTTGATGAGGTCCACTAGTTTCTTCTTGCTTTTCGATGTTGTTGTTGTGGTCTTGAGTCCTGAGACTGGTTTGATGCAGCTTTCCATGCTACTTTACCCTGTGTAAGCCTCTTCATCTCCCAGTACCTACCGCAACCTACATCCTTCTGAATCTGCTTAGTGTATCCATCTCTTGGTCTCCCTCTACGATTTTTACCCTCCACGCTGCCCTCCAATACTAAATTGGTGATCTCTTGATGCCTCAGAACATGCCCTAGCAACCGATCCCTTCTTCAAGTTGTGCCACAAACTTCTCCTCTCCCCTATCCTATTCAATACTTCCTCATTAGTTATGTGATCTACCCATCTAATCTTCAGCATTCTTCTGTAGCACCACATTTCAAAAGCCTTTATTCTCTTCTTGTCCAAACTATCTATCTTCCATGTTTCACTTCCATACATGGCTACACTCCATACAAATACTCTCAGAAATGACTTCCTGACACTTAAATCTATACTCGATGTTAACAAATTTCTCTTCTTCAGGAACGCTTCCCTTGCCATTACCAGTCTACATTTTATATACTCTCTATTTCGACCATCGTCATTTATTTTGCTCCCCAAATAGCAAAACTTCTTTACTACTTTAAGTGTCCCATTTCCTAATCTAATTCCCTCATCATCACCCGACTTAATTCGACTACATTCCATTATCCTCGTTTTGCTTTTGTTGATGTTCATCTTAAATCCACCTTTCAAGACACTGTCCATTCCATTAAACTGCTCTTCCAAGTCCTTTGCCGTCTTTGACAGAATTACAATGTCATCTGTATTTTACTCCTGCCACCTTCAGAATTTGAAAGAGAGTATTCCAGTCAACATTGTCAAAAGCTTTCTCCAAGTCTACAAACGCTAGAAACGTAGGTTTGTCCTTCCTTAATCTAGCTTCTATGATGAGTCTACGGTCAGTATTGCCTCACGTGTTCCAAGATTTTTCCGGAATCCAAACTGATCTTCCCCGAGGTCGGCTTCTACTAGTTTTTCCATTCTTCTGTAAGGAATTGGCGTTGGTATTTTGCAGCTGTGACTTATTGAACTGATAGTTTGGAAATTTTCACATACGTCAACACCTGCTTTCTTTGGGATTGGAATTATTATATTCTTCTTGAAGTCTGAGGGTATTTCGCCTGTTTCATACATCTTACTCACCAGATGGTAGAGTTTTGCCAGGACTAGCTCTCCCAAGGACGACAGCAGTTCCAATGGAATGCTGTCTACTCCAGGGGCCTTGTTTCGACTCAGGTCTTTCAGTGGTCTGTCAAACTCTTCACGCAGTATCGTATCTCCCATTTCATCTTCAACTACATCCTCTTCCATTTCCATAATATTGTCCTCAAGTACATCGCCCTTGTATAAACCTTCTATATACTCCTTCCACCTTTCTGCCTTCCCTTCTTTGCTTAGAACTGGGTTGCCATCTGAGCTCTTGATATTCATACACGTGGTTCTCTTCTCTCCAAAGGTCTCTTTAATTTTCCTGTAGGCAGTATCTATCTTACCCCTAGTGAGATAAGCTTCTACATCCTTACATTTGTCCTCTAGCCATCCCTGTTTAGCCATTTTGCACTTCCTGTCGATCTCATTTTTGAGACGTTTGTATTCCTTTTTGCCTGCTTCATTTACTGCATTTTTATATTTTCTCCTTTCATCTGTTACACAAGAGTTTCTACTAGCCCTCATCTTTTTACCTACTTGCTCATCTGCTGCATTCACTACTTCATCCCTCAAAGCTACCCATTTTTCTTCTATTGTATTTCTTTCCCCCATTCCTGTAAATTGTTCCCGTATGCTCTCCCTGAAACTCTATACAACCTCTGGTTCTTTCAGTTTATCCACGTGCCAGTCTCCTTAAATTCCCACCTTTTTGCATTTTCTTCAGTTTTAATGTATATACACTCCTGGAAATTGAAATAAGAACAACGTGAATTCATTGTCCCAGGAAGGGGAAACTTTATTGACACATTCCTGGGGTCAGATACATCACATGATCACACTGACAGAACCACAGGCACATAGACACAGGCAACAGAGCATGCACAATGTCAGCACTAGTACAGTGTATATCCACCTTTCGCAGCAATGCAGGCTTCTATTCTCCAATGGAGACGATCGTAGAGATGCTGGATGTAGTCCTGTGGAACGGCTTACCATGCCATTTCCACCTGGCGCCTCAGTTGGACCAGCATTCGTGCTGGACGTGCAGACCGCGTGAGACGACGCTTCATCCAGTCCCAAACATGCTCAATGGGGGACAGATCCGGAGATCTTGCTGGCCAGGGTAGTTGACTTACACCTTCTAGAGCACGTTGGGTGGCACGGGATACATGCGGACGTGCATTGTCCTGTTGGAACAGCAAGTTCACTTGCCGGTCTAGGAATGGTAGAACGATGGGTTCGATGACGGTTTGGATGTACCGTGCACTATTCAGTGTCCCGTCGACGATCACCAGAGGTGTACGGCCAGTGTAGGAGATCGCTCCCCACACCATGATGCCGGGTGTTGGCTCTGTGTGCCTCGGTCGTATGCAGTCCTGATTGTGGCGCTCACCTGCACGGCGCCAAACACGCATACGACCATCATTGGCACCAAGACCAAGGCAGAAGCGACTCTCATCGCTGAAGACGACACGTCTCCATTCGTCCCTCCATTCATGCCTGTCGCGACTCCACTGGAGGCGGGATGCATGATGTTGGGGCGTGAGCGGAAGACGGCCTAACGGTGTGCGGGACCGTAGCCCAGCTTCATGGAGACGGTTGCGAATGGTTCTAGCCGATACCCCAGGAACAACAGTGTCCCTAATTTGCTGGGAAGTGGCGGTGCGGTCCCCTACGGCACTGCGTAGGATCCTACGGTCTTGGCGTGCATCCGTGCGTCGCTGCGGTCCGGTCCCAGGTCGACGGGCACGTGCACCTTCCGCCGACCACTGGCGACAACTTCGATGTACTGTGGAGACCTCACGCCCCACGTGTTGAGCAATTCGGCGGTACGTCCACCCGGCCTCCCGCATGCCCACTATACGCCCTCGCTCAAAGTCCGTCAACTGCACATACGGTTCACGTCCACGCTGTCGCGGCATGCTACCAGTGTTAAAGACTGCGATGGAGCTCCGTATGCCACGGCAAACTGGCTGACACTGACGGCGGCGGTGCACAAATGCTGCGCAGCTAGCGCCATTCGACGGCCAACACCGCGGTTCCTGGTGTGTCCGCTGTGCCGTGCGTGTGATCATTGCTTGTACAGCCCTCTCGCAGTGTCCGGAGCAAGTATGGTGGGTCTGACACACCGGCGTCAATGTGTTCTTTTTTCCATTTCCAGGAGTGTATCTTTTCGATATGTGTAGATATTTATATACAGAGGAAATTTCAAGGAAGATCATCAGAGCACCTAGACTAAATAGGTTTAGCGTCTCATTCCCAGAAAAAATTTGTAAAAGTGAAAGTAGGAACTGGCATTACATTTGACCATAAGACTTGCATTAACAATAGAACTTTGGCGCAGGTTATAAGACAGTATCTCAACTCAATATATTTTTATACTTACAGCTCGAAAACGAACGACTGTGGGGAGCATGTACTACATACCATGTCTCTGGCTTTTGGGCTCTTGAAATTATGAACAGAGGCGAGTATCAAGGCCACGTAACTTGTTGTGATACTAGAAGTAGTTCAATTCTGCACTTGGTTTCAGCATTTTTGTATTTCCTGCTCATTGATTCTTTATCTGATCTAACAATACTTAAAAACTGTAGTACCTATTTGACTGAAAACACCATTGTACACAGGATTACCAAAGTGTAGGAATCGACTCATGAAGATGGCTATTCTGCAATTTTAATTACATGGTATTGCACTGTGGGATCATCGATAATGAAATGAAAATCAAACCAACTGCAACAGTCTCTTTTGCATTTAATTTGTTTAGACAACACGTTTCGGTGGTCGAGAGGTTCTAGGCGCTTCAGTCCGGAACCACTCGACTGCTACGGTCGTAGGTTCGAATCTTGCCTCACTCATGGATGTGTGTGATGTCCTTAGGTTAGTTAGGTTTAAGTAGTTCTACGTTCTAGGGGACTGATGACCTCAGATGTTAAGTCCCATAGTGCTCAGAGCCATTTGAACCAATTTTGAACCATCCTCAGCCCTCTCGACACTGTAAATTAGGAGAAATAGAATCTCCTAACGAAGAGATAGTGTCACGTAAACCAGAGCTCTACAGACACCGGTTCTTGTTGTGACTGCACACGAAATTGGATGTCTCTCAGTTTACGTCCGTCAAGGAGCCTAAACATAGTGTAACACAACACCAAAACTAGTTACTGTTTGCATAAATAGAGTAAATGCGGAAAAGATGGCCACAGAATTTTTAATTTTCATACAGTATTGAACAACCTAAGTCCTTGTAAGAATCCTTTACGAGGATGGACACAAAAAATGGTTCAAATGGCTCTGAGCACTATGGGACTTAACTGCTGAGGTCATCAGTCCCCTAAAACGTAGAACTACCTAAACCTAACTAACCTAAGGACATCACACATATCCATGCCCGAGGCACGATTCGGACCTGCGTCCGTAGCGGTCGCGCGGTTCCAGACTGTAGCGCCTAGAACCGCTCGGCCACCTCGGCTGGCAGGATGGACACAGAAATACATCAGCAATAAAATTATCGGGCACTTAGCCAAAGAAGCTGCTGTGACACGGCATACGATCTGGACTGCAATTTGCAACCATGGATTACTGGCACGTACCACACAGACGCAAGATAGAAGTCTGGGAATGGGAATGGAAGAAAATAACAGGAGAGAAAGGCAGAAAGTACACCGCGATTCACCCATTGGGACATTGTTCCACAAAAGTTCATGATAATTCAGTGCCTAGGCATCTCGTATCAGTAATAGCGAGACACAAATTTAATCATGGATGTTTCCATTAACAGCTCCATAGAGTGGGCATTGTTGAGACATCTCGGCCTCACTGCAACTATGTCTACAATGTGTGTGTTCTCGCAAATCAACAAATGTTCTAACATTAATTTTCTATGAATATTCAAGTATGAGCTAACTGCTTGGTGGCAGGTAAAAACCAATAAATTCAATTCGAAAAAAGAAAAGAAAGGAAGAGCCCGATATGTTTGCTGATCGCTGTTTAAGTAATCCACATTGATTGCTGCATATGACAGTTCTGATCCCCAGTGCTATCGTATGCGTGACTAAGTAAAACAATTAATGAACGAAAGTAAAGAGAGAAATGTTATGAAATAAGGTACGACAGACGTCCTCTGAGCTTAGTGAAAACTAGTGGCGTGCGAGTTGCAGGAGGATAAAAACGCTTCCTCCGTGTCGTTAGCTGCAGACGCAGCTGCCTGAGCTAGCCAGACGAGGGGCGCGCAGTAAAACACAGCTCTCTCCTCCCCCTACCGCTGCCCACCGCACTTCTCCTCCCCCAACCAGCCACGGCGCCCAGCCGCCCAAACCCTCCCTCGGCCATAAATCCCGGTCACATTCACGACTGACCTAGCACTCCGATAACTCACGCTGACTGTGTAATCGCCTTGCTGTTACTGCCTCATTCTCGGCTCGGATTGGCCTGCAGTTTACCCTTCACGCCGCAAGAGAAACGTCTGCGCCTCACCTGTCGGAAGACGCTTTTCTTAACAGTAGCTTACATGTTCTGCAATTTCTCTGTACGTCCTTTACGAAGTAAAATTAACGCCTACAACACTGTAACAAAATATCTCAACATCAGTAGTACACAATAGAGTTGAAAGAATTAGAGACATAAGGATCAATGGAAACACACGCACTCCTTGCACATGAAAGAGTAATAGGTTAAAGAGAGGGTCAACAAGATCTGTCACGATCCTGAGGGACTCGTTCATGAAAGAAAGTAGGTACGCTGTTTGTAGGATGATCATGTGGAGTCTGCTGTGTGATGAGTGAAGTACTGCACCACGTTATGATGCAGGAGGTGAAAACTAAAATTATTTACGCGAAAACTTAATATTACAATTTCAGTATAACCGTTTGTAGCTTGTGTGGGTTTCAGTTTCGTAAAGTCATTACAAAACAATAACGAATGAGAACACACCTTTAGTAACTCTTGTGTACACCTATGACCACGCAAAAACACACTGCTTGTTACACTGTGAAAGGCAGCCGTTTCGTAGTTACTGCAGCACATTCAGTCACTATTCGTAGTTGTGTGTAATCAAACAGGAAGAGAAGAGATCTTTTACTGCAGTGCGAGAGCTTAGATTGGGGCTGGCCAATCAGAGTGTTGGGAGTGTACAGTTCATTTAATATTGCCGCAAGCAGCTGGGATCAGGAGCAGATTAGAGGCATGACACCTCTCGACCGACGAGTGCGACGAGAGGCACTCCAGGCATGGCACACGGTAAGCGTCCGTGAGTCAATCTATTATAGTGCTAGTAACGTATATGCAACTAATATATGTAACGTAGCTACAGCCGATATTGCTTATGTTCGTCTGTGAAAATGGACTCGATAAGCAACCTGAGCTATCCTTAAACGGAATCTAACCTACATAACACTGTGTGCGTGTTGTATGAGTGTGAGTTCCACTGTCATTTAAGCCCTCAACAGATCGCTACATGAAAGACCTAAAACTAACATTTGAATAAGCTATCTTACTGCGTATTTGAATATGAAAAACTATAGGATCTATGAACCTGTAACAATGAGTACCTAAGCTATCTGACTGTTTTTTTTTTAACAAGACTTTACAAGTTATACAGAATCTGACTTGTGCAACGGAACTTACTGGATTAGAGTACATGAGAAATTGTGTTGTGTCAGTTTCTCTGTTTTGGCACTAAGTTTTGCACTCAGCTCTTTAGATGACTGCCTTTTTCCATGTGGTTTAGAACAATTCGTAGCAGCATGCAGCACCAGCGGCTTAAGCTTCTTAATGCTAAGAATGAATGTAATAAAAATGAGTTTGCTTGCGTCCTGTTAACTACTAAATAACTTGTGAGAAGGGATTTCATAAATTAAGTCTATTTAAAACCTCAGAAATAATAGACAATGATACAGGTATCAATCATGGCTGAGTGCCAGATTAACAAATTATTTCAGTTTCCAAGTTACATTAACATTTAATAGCCACAGCATATTATTCAAATGTGGACAATAATTATAATTGTTTGGAGGATAAGGAGACTTCTTTAACTGACAAGTAAAATATGCGATTATTGCAAACTCGGACTAACAATCACGAGGGTAACCCTGCAATTGCTTTTGCGCTATCCTTGCGAATTTTACCTTGAATTCCATCTTCAAGCGTAATTAAGCCATCTAAATCTCTCCTGGCTATATAAATGAAATCGAAGAAGCATTGTTCTTCGATGAGTCAACCTTCATCGTGCTTATGGTGCTTCATGTAGGCAGCAAAGTGTCTTGCTCTTCTCCTCTAGTAGTTGTTTATACGAAGTGTTGCAGAAATTACGACCAGCCTTGGACCATAGTGATACGTCTTTCAACGATCTCTGTGCTCTGTTAACCAAATACTAGCGTCAGCAGACGCACCTTGTTGCCACTAGGATACAGTTCAATTAGTATCGTAAACAGTAGAGAGAGACTTACGCAAAATGAACTGCTGACTTGCACGATCACGCTCTCAAGTGCAGTTTCACTTGTCGGAGCTGTAAAGTTTTGTATTCGGTATCGTCGATTCATAATGTGTGTAAGGTGTCAGGCAAATCCAACACCTTACATGGAAACCCTGACATGATAAGCAAATCCAGTAGTATGTCACATAGCTCCGAATCAATCGTGACATTAAATTAACCAAAGTAATACGAGTAACGAGTGAGCAAATGGAATACCACAGACTAACACAAGAATGCCTAATTGCATGTCGTACCTTCCCACCGTGAGACCGACGCAGTTCAGAGGGGAGAAACGAGAACAGAAGCCGAGAGCAGAACCGTGTTAAGCTAGAAGGCCCTACGATAAGGGACGGACTGGACACCCACGTCGGCAGCCTACCTCTAAGACTACCACCCGCACATTTTAAAAGCTAGAGCCCTCCAGAAAAACAGTATAGATCTTACTATAACACAAAAAGTGCCACTACCACCCGCAAGTTTTAGCGTGAGACTTTTCCGCGTCTCAGGTACATCAAGGACCACTCCCCAGCCCATGTTAAAAGATAGAGCCCTCCAGAAGAACAGTATAGATCTTACGATAACGCTAAAAGGACCACACCAGCGGAAGGTTGTAGCGTGAGACTTTTTAGCGTCTCTGTTACGTTGCAAACTTTAAAAACATTGCCCCATCACGATAAGTATAACGTTTCTCATTGGATAGACAGAATTTTTGTAGGCGGAACTTAAGGTTAACATTGAGACCCTGATTGGTCAGATGAAAACACAGCCAGATAGCTTTTTTAAATCTACTTCGGTAAATTGTAGTAAGGAGAAGTTAGGAGAGTTAGTTCCGAGACAGCGAGCTGGATGGCTGGTGCGCCGGCCGCTGTCGCCCTGACGCTGCCTAAACACCGACAAGGTAATGAACGTACGCGATGCCGCATTTTTGAGCGCATAAGGCTTCACTCAGAACTGCAGAAGACTCATCTGTTACACCCCCTTTTTACGTAATACTAGTGTCGATCGTTAATTAAGACTCATGGTGTTCACATTTGCCACTTGAAAAACAGATCTGAAACGCGATGATTTTTCTATTATATAGTTATTGAGAAGCCACATCAGCCACTGTAATTTACGACAAGTTAGATAAGTAATTGAAGATAATTGAGGGTCACTGTAGACCATTTTGATAGTTTTCTCTTTTGTGAAACTTAAATTAAACCTAGATTATAGATGTGATATGGCATAGGTCATCCTTCGATCGATTGTAGAACTTGGAAACCCATTCAGGGAATATTCGTTCACATTTTTGTGAACGCAGTTAGTTTTTACCATCCTGTATTAAAACATCTTCTTTTATCAATTGTGCAATTTATAAAAAATGTTTTGTGAGTAGAATAAAATTTCCAATGGTAAACTTAACTGCTTTTTCGACGTTATTTTACCAGCTAACTAAAAATAAGAAAGCCTTGAACCCCTTCCACTAAATTTAGTTAGTATTAAGATTCTTTTACAGGGAGTGCAGTGGAGTTGACGCTGAGATCATTAAGTATTTGGTTATATCATCGCTAGTCTCACTGAACTCTTCTGAATTCTACATGTCATGTGTGGTCTGGAGTCTCCTTACCAGCAACAGGTCCTAGGTTCAAACTAGTTAATTCCCTAAAAAACACTCTCAGAGCGTCTTTGCGCGAAAGTGGTAGGGAGACACGATATAGAACAAACAGACACCACCATGAATGTTTAGATGTGACTGTGCTTCGTACCCCTGAGAGGTAGGTCGCTGCAGAAGCTGTGCGCAAGTCCGGTCCCAGTCTTCACGAAGTGCTTAAATTGCTGGATTTTTCAAGGTTGCTTTATCTACATCTACATCATTACTCTGCAATTCACATTTAAGTGCTTGGCAGAGGGATCATCGAACCACAATCATACTATCTCTCTACCATTCCACCCCCGAACAGGGAGCGGGAAAAACGAACACCTAAACCTTTCTGTTAGAGCTCTGATATCTCTTATTTTATTTTGATGATCATTCCTACGTATGTATGTTGGGCTCAACAACATCTTTTCTCCTTCGGAAGAGAAAGTTGGTGACTGAAAATTCGTAAATAGATCTTGCAGCGACGAAAAACGTCTTTGCATTAATGACTTCCATCCCAACTCGCGTATCATATCTGCCACACTCTCTCTCCTATTACGTGATAATACAAAACGAGCTGCCCTTTTTTGCACCCTTTCGATGTCCTCCGTCAATCCCACCTGGTAAGGATCCCACACCGCGCAGCAATATTCTAACAGAGGACGAACGAGTGTAGTGTAAGCTGTCTCTTTAGTGGACTTGTTGCATCTTCTAAGTTTCCTGCCAATAAAACGCAACCTTTGGCTCGCCTTCCCCACAATATGATCTATGTGGTCTTTCCAACTGAAGCTGTTCGTAATTTTAACACCTAGGTACTTAGTTGAATTGACAGGCTTGAGAATTGTACTATTTATCGAGTAATCGAATTCCAACGGATTTCTTTTGGAACTCATGTGGCTCAGTGTGTTTCCGCAAGTGAAATTCAAGAGTCAAACGTAGTTTGTCGCTGTACTGAGTTGTAGTAAACTGATAATTCCGTCTTCTCTTCTTTTATTCTGTCTCTCTCACCCGGATTCAATAGCTATGGGTGTCACACCAGACTGTTAAGTACGTTGATTATTCTGCACCCTCCTCAGTTTCGAGTGACAATTTTTTGTGATGTTAACTGGCGAAGGATCCGGGTTTGATTCGCGGTCCTGACAAGGCCTTTTGTTTAGGGGGAGGGCTGGTATTGGGTGCACTCAGCCTTGTGACGCCAACTAAGGAGCCACTTGAGTGAGATATATGGGCTCCACTGTCTGCAAAGTTGGTGAAACGACAGAGAGAGCGGTGTGCTGATCCTATCTCCCTCCGCACCGCATCCGCAGCGCGCTGTAAGGCAGAAGATTAGCTGACAGCCAGTTGTTATCCCTTCGGCCTTCGGGACTTGAAAGACAGTTCTTTAATTGGGTGGTTGAGAAACTCCTGCCCTTCTCGGCCTTGCAACGTTGTTTCCACAAACTAAAGAGACTCCCATCCTGCTCTGTGGTAGCCGGTCTTCCAGAAGCGCCTTCCCGCATCATGAATTAGACTGGCTGTCGTGCGGGAAGCCGGGATCCATGGCGCGAGCAGCGTTGTCTACGTGGTCCCACAGATTCTCAGTTGGCTATAAATACTGGGAGTATGGTGGTCATGGAAGTACTGTAAACTCGTTCTGGTGCTCTACTAATCATGTACGTACACTGCGAGCTGTGTGACACGCTGCATTGTCCTGCTGGTAGATACCATCGGACGGAGGTAGAAAAAACTGCTTGTAGGAGTGGAAATGGTCCCCAAGGATAGATGCGTACTTGTTTTGATCCATTGCGCCTTGCAGAATGACGATATCACCCAGGGAATTCCACAAAACATTCTGCAGACCATAACGCTCTTCTTTTATTTCAAGCCGTACACGCCACGGCCATCTATTCGTTGGAGCAAAAAAGGAAAAGGCTACTTAGGGGACGTCCATTTGCGGTACTGGCATACAAATTCAAGACTTCGTCGCAGATGAACAGCATTCAGTATAACTGCATGGACTAGGCACCTACTGTAGAGGCCCATACGCAGCAATCGTCGGTGAATGATCGTTGAGGAGATGCTGGTAGTAGTCCGTTGGTTCAGCTGGGCGGACACCCGCTCAACAGTCGCACGCGTGTTCGGCCGTACATATCTCCACAGCCGTCGTTCACCCCTGTCATCTGTGACGTGCTTTGCACCATCGTTGCCTTGTTGGATAGCGCCATTTTGCCATGCACTGTATTCTTTAACCACAGCTGTACGCGAACAGTTTACAAACATAGCTGTTTTGGAAATTCTTCCACTCTTGGCCCCAAAGCCAATGATGATTCCCTTTTCGACGTCAGATAAAACGCTCAGTTTCCGCATAACGATACGATTGCACTGTTTTCCTTATCTCCCTCTACGCACTGTACATCCTATCTATTGTTAGTGTTGACACCTATCGTCTGTGAGTGGTTATTGCACTTTGACGTCGATCGCAGGTGTTGGTAACAAGCAGTGGTGGTAAGTTCCTAAGGGACCAAACTGCTGAGGTAATCGGTCTCTAGGCTTCCACACTTCTTAATCTAACTTAAACTAACTTAAGCCGCGCGGAGTAGCCGCGCGGTTTGCGGCGCCCTCCACGGTTCGCGCTGCTTCCCCCTATGAGGTTCGAGTCCTCCCTTTGGCATGGATGTGTGTGTTGTCCGTAGCGTAAGTTAGTAAGATTAAGTAGTGTGTAAGCCAGGAACCGATAACCTCAGCAGATTGGTCCCATAGGAATTTACCACAAATTTCCAAAATTTAAACTAACGTACACCAAGGGAAAAGCACACACCCATGCCCGAGGGTGGATTCGAATCTCTGACGGGGGCAGCCGCGTGAACTGTGGCAATGCGCCATAGATGGCGCAACTACCCAGCGCGGCTTGTGGTAACATTAAGGTGACAGGACATTGTACTGCACTCATGCTCATAAATTAGGATAATGCTGATAAATGGTGGAACAACGCTCTGGTTGGCGGTTTGCGGGTTTAAATCACCTTGGAGAATTACCATGCGGTGCATTTGACGTGCGATCGTCGCACGGTGGAGCTGACAGCGGTCCACATACGCAGAGGTGTGTTGGTGGATGTCAGAGTACGGTGCAGCCAGCAAGGGTGCAGACGTTTCCAGATGTGCTAATAGTGACTGTGTGTTCAAAATGGCTCAAAGAACACATATTGATGACGTTATGAGGGGTAGAGTTCTAGGGCGACTGGAGGCTGGTCAAACATAGCAGGTCGTAGCACTGGACCTCCATGTGCCACAAAGTGTGATCTCAAGATTATGGCAATGATACCAGCAAAGAGGAAACGTGTCCAGGCGCTACAGTACGGGATATCCACAGTGCACAACACCACAAGAAGACCGATATCTCACCATCAGTGCGCGCAGACGGCCACGGGGTACTGCAGGTAGCCTTGCTCAGGACCTTACCACAGCCACTGGAACAGTTGTCTCCAGACACACAGTGTACAGACGACTGAACAGACATGGTTTCTTCGCCCGGAGACCAGCAAGGTGCATTCCACTGACCCCTGGTCACAGAAGAGCCCGTAAAGCCTGGTGTCAAAAACACAGTACATGGTCATTGGAACAGTGGTCCCAGGTTATGTTCACGTACGTGTCCAGGAATAGTCTGAACAGTGATTCTCACCAGGTTTTCATCTGGCGTAAACTAGGAACCAGATACCAACCCCTTAATGTCCTTGAAAGGGACCTGTATGGAGGTCGTGGTTTGATGGTGGGGTGTGTGTTTATGAATGGTACACGTAAAAAATGGTTCAAATGGCTCTGAGCACTGTAGTGTCGCAGAACAGTAATGAGTTGGAAACGTGGAATATTGTCAAAGTTTCGTTGCTTATGCCGAGAGTCAGAGGCAGTAGGT
The DNA here is from genome assembly GCF_023897955.1 of Schistocerca gregaria. Classification (NCBI taxonomy): domain Eukaryota; kingdom Metazoa; phylum Arthropoda; class Insecta; order Orthoptera; family Acrididae; genus Schistocerca; species Schistocerca gregaria. The sequence continues at coordinate 522,758,979 of NC_064923.1, forward strand.
TAGCCAAGAAGTAAGAGGATTGCACATATATCGGAATGTGTCGTCACCCAGGGGCAATGGCCTGGTTACACACAACAGGCGAGAGAGAGTTGCTTAGCACGCGGGTTTGTGTAAGATGGAGACTTTCGCAGAGTGCAAGACAGAGGTATAGCGTCAGCTGTACTGCATTTCACAACTTCGCGTATGTCTGCCGTAACAACACGTAACTCTGTCGCAAGAACACCTAAGGGGCGAGTACGACAGATAAGTCAGCAGTGAAAGTGGAACGAATGCTTTCATTACAAACAAGCATGACGTCAAGACGCCGCTCGTGCTTCCTTTAAGTACGCCAGCTTTGATAGCAACAAGGCACTCGCAGTTAGACTTGCAGTTAGATGTGTATTGGGTCGCTGCGTAGCGCTGAGCTCAGTGATCGACATGTTAATCATTATTAAGGAGATGTTGCAGTATGGGCGGCCCATTCAGCAACAGACGTGAGGGGACAGTACCAGCTCTGGTCCTCTCTGCTGCCGCTGTCAATCATCAACCCAGGATTAGCAGACATCACGGCAGACTCGCTCGCCGCCAATGCTGACCACATCAGTGTGCCGCCGTTGAGATCGTGCGGGGCCTAGGCCCTATGCATCCGCCGTCACAACCTGGTGAGCCAACGACGCTTGGGGATTGCAGCCCGTTCCGCCCGTCCACTGTGGACGAGCCACCAGGAGGAGTAGGGAAGAAGATGGGGTGGGATAGAGTACACTCCGCACTACGAGAACGCCTCTCGTACCGACATGCCGGGACTCCAACTCGGAGCCTCCTGCTGTTCGCCGCCGAGCCGGCCGGCCAGCCGAGCATCGCCAGCCACGCGCGGCCGAAGTAAGGGCATTCCTCCGCTATGTCACAGCACGCGGCGCTGCGCTGGTCCGCAGATGGTGTCATTGCTACTAGTCAGCGAGGACTCGGGGAAGGTCGTTGATATCACCAAGCTCAGCCAGTCTGTGTCTCGGGCTACATTCTACTCAGCAGGAATAAAGGTATTATGAACCATGGACCTTGCCGTTGGTGGGGAGGCTTGCGTGCCTCAGCGATACAGATGGCCGTACCGTAGGTGCAACCACAACGGAGGGGTATCTGTTGAGAGGCCAGACAAACATGTGGTTTCTGAAGAGGGGCAGCAGTCTTTTCAGTAGTTGCAGGGGCAACAGTCTGGATGATTGACTGATCTGGCCTTGCAACATTAACCAAAACGACCTTGCTGTGCTGGTACTGCGAACGGCTGAAAGCAAGGGGAAACTACAGCCGTAATTTATCCCGAGAACATGCAGCTTTACTGTGTGATTAAATGATGATGACGTCCTCTTGGGTAAAATATTCCGGAGATGTCCCCCATTCGGATCTCCGGGCGGGGACTACTCAGGAGGACGTCGTTATCAGGAGAAAGAAAACTGGCATTCTACGGATCGGAGCGTGGAATGTTAGACCCCTTAATCGGGCAGGTAGGTTAGAAAATTTAAAAAGGGAAATGGATAGGTTAAAGTTAGATATAGTGGGAATTAGTGAATTTCGGTGGCAGGAGGAACAAGACTTTTGGTCAGGTGACTACAGGGTTATAAACACAAAATCAAATAGGGGTAATGGAGGAGTAGGTTTAATAATGAATAGGAAAATAGGAATGCGGGTAAGCTACTACAAACAGCATAGTGAACGCATTATTGTGGCCAAGATAGACACAAATCCCATGCCTACTACAGTAGTACAAGTTTATATGCCAACTAGCTCTGCAGATGATGAAGAAATTGATGAAATGTATGATGAGATAAAAGAAATTATTCAGGTAGTGAAGGGAGACGAAAATTTAATAGTCATGGGTGACTGGAATTCGTCAGTAGGACAAGGGAGAGAAGGAAACATAGTAGGTGATTATGGATTGGGGCTAAGAAATGAAAGAGGAAGCCGTCTGGTAGAATTTTGCACAGAGCATAACTTAATCATAGCTAACACTTGGTTCAAGAATCATAAAAGAAGGTTGAATACATGGAAGAATCCTGGAGATACTAAAAGGTATCAGATAGATTATATAATGGTAAGACAGAGATTTAGGAATCAGGTTTTAAATTGTAGGACATTTCCAGGGGCAGATGTCGACTCTGACCACAATCTATTGGTTATGACCTGTAGGTTAAAACTGAAGAAACTGCAAAAAGGTGGGAATTTAAGGACATGGGATCTGGATAAGCTGAAAGAACCGGAGGTTGTACAGAGTTTCAAGGAGAGCATAAGGGAACAATTGGCAGCAATGGGGGAAAGAAACACAGTTGAAGAAGAATGGGTAGCTCTGAGGGATGAAGTAGTGAAGGCAGCAGAGGATAAAGTAGGTAAAAAGACGAGGGCTGCTAGAAATCCTTGGGTAACAGAAGAAATATTGAATTTAATTGATGAAAGGAGAAAATATAAAAATGCAGTAAATGAAGCAGGCAAAAAGGAATACAAACGTCTCAAAAATGAGATCGACAGGAAGTGCAAAATGGCTAAGCAGGGATGGCTAGAGGACAAATGTAAGGATGTAGAAGATTATCTCTCTAGGGGTAAGACAGATACTGCCTACAGGAAAATTAGAGAGACCTTTGGAGAGAAGAGAACCACGTGTATGAATATCAAGAGCTCAGATGGCAACCTAGTTCTAAGCAAAGAAGGGAAGGCAGAAAGGTGGAAGGAGTATATAGAAGGTTTATACAAGGGCGATGTACTTGAGGACAATATTATGGAAATGGAAGAGGATGTAGATGAAGACGAAATGGGAGGTAAGATACTGCGTGAAGAGTTTGACAGAGCACTGAAAGACCTGAGTCGAAACAAGGCCCCCGGAGTAGACAACATTCCATTAGAACTACTGACGGCCTTGGGAGAGCCAGTCATGACAAAACTCTACCAGCTGGTGAGCAAGATGTATGAGACAGGTGAAATACCTTCAGACTTCAAGAAGAATATAATAATTAGAATCCCAAAGAAAGCAGGTGCTGACAGATGTGAAAATTACCGAACTATCAGTTTAATAAGTCACAGCTGCAAAATACTAACGCGAATTCTTTACAGACGAATGGAAAAACTGGTAGATGCGGACCTCGGGGAGGATCAGTTTGGATTCCGTAGGAATGTTGGAACACGTGAGGCAATACTGACCTTACGACTTATCTTAGAAGAAAGATTAAGAAAAGGCAAACCTACGTTTCTAGCATTTGTAGACTTAGAGAAAGCTTTTGACAATGTTGACTGGAATACTCTCTTTCAATTTCTGAAGGTGGCAGGGTTAAAATACAGGGAGCGAAAGGCTATTTACAATTTGTACAGAAACCAGATGGCAGTCATAAGAGTCGAGGGGCATGAAAGGGAAGCAGTGGTTGGGAAAGGAGTGAGACAGGGTTGTAGCCTCTCCCCGATGTTATTCAATCTGTATATTGAGCAAGCAGTAAAGGAAACAAAAGAAAAATTTGGAGTAGGTATTAAAATTCATGGAGAAGAAGTAAAAACTTTGAGGTTCGCCGATAACATTGTAATTCTGTCAGAGACGGCAAAGGACTTGGAAGAGCAGTTTAACGGAATGGACAGTGTCTTGAAAGGAGGATTTAAGATGAACATCAACAAAAGCAAAACGAGGATAATGGAACGTAGTCGAATTAAGTCGGGTGATGCTGAGGGAATTAGATTAGGAAATGAGACACTTAAACTAGTAAAGCAGTTTTGCTATTTAGGAAATAAAATAACTAATGATGGTCGAAGTAGAGAGGACATAAAATGTAGACTGGCAATGGAAAGGAAAGCGTTTCTGAAGAGCAAAAATTTGTTAACATCGAGTATAGATCTAAATGTCAGGAAGTCGTTTCTGAAAGTATTTGTTTGGAGTGTAGCCATGTATGGAAGTGAAACATGGACGACAACTAGTTTAGACAAGAAGAGAATAGAAGCTTTCGAAATGTGGTGCTACCGATGAATGCTGAAGATTAGATGGGTAGATCACGTAACTAATGAGGAGGTATTGAATAGGATTGGGGAGAAGAGAAGTTTGTGGCGCAACTTGACTAGAAGAAGGGATCGGTTGGTAGGACATGTTTTGAGGCATCAAGGGATCACAAATTTAGCATTGGAGGGCAGCGTGGAGGGTAAAAATCGTAGAGGGAGACCAAGAGATGAATACACTAAGCAGATTCAGAAGGATGTAGGTTGCAGTAGGTACTGGGAGATGAAGCAGCTTGCACAGGACAGAGTAGCATGGAGAGCTGCATCAAACCAGTCTCAGGACTGAAGACAACAACAACAACATGAATTAATAATGTTTCTTTGGCGTTTCTGACGCACCCACAGTCATTTCCTAGCATCCTGACAACTGGAGAGGTCACCGCTCAGCCTCCAGTCCACCGCAGGCGACCGGGATCACCGGAGCGCGTAGAGCACTATGGAACTCAATATTTGAGGTCATCAGTCCCCTAGAACTTAAAACTACTTAAACCTAACTTAAGGACATCACACACATCCCTGTTTGAGGCAGGATTCGAACCTGCGACCGTAGAAGTCGCGTGGTTCCAGACTAAAGCACCTAGAACCGCTCGGCCACATCAGCCGGCGGGACACGTACACCCCTGCATGTCTTTCACAAACGAATTGTAATAGGTCAAGCTTTTGTATGTCCGTTCTTTTAGCAGAACATCTCAGTTGACAGTTGATGGTTGGAGGGCTGACACGTAAGTTTCAGATTATCTGCGAATCCAATAATGCTGGCAACTGATGGGTTATGCATGGGGATCGTATCAGCCTGTAGCTCTTCATAACAGCCTGAAGATAATGCAATGAAGCGTCGAAACTGGTAGCGACAAAATAAAATAAAATCATAAATACTGCTGTGGGTTTTTTTATTTTTTGTCACGATGTAACAGGTCAGGTGTATCGGGACGTCATTTTGCACCAATATGTCCACCTTTTCAGGGGCGCAATGGGTTCCAGCTTTCTCTTGATAGATGATAATTCACGGCCCGATCGAGCTGCCATCGTGGAGGAGTACCTTGAAACCGAAGATATCAGGTGTTGGAGTGGCCTGCCTGATCTCCAGACCTAAACCCCATCGTGTTCATCTGGGATGCTCTCGGTCGACGTATCGCTGCATGTCTTCAAACCCCTAGGACACTTCAGGAGCTCCGACAGGCACTAGTGCAAGAACGGGAGGTTACACCCCAACAGCTGCTCGACCGCCTGATCCAGAATATGCCAACCCGCTGTGCGGCCTTTGTACGTGTGCATGGTGGTCATATCCCATATTGATGTCGGGGTACATGTGCACGAAACAGTAGCGTTTAATAGCACATGTGTTTCGGGACGGTTTTCTGAACTTATCGCCAATACCGTGGACATCAAGGGCTCTGTCGTATGTGTTGCCTATTTGCCTACCCTATTAGCGCCAGTTTTGTGTAGTGCCACGTTGAGTGGCACCACATTCTGCAATAATCCTTAATTTATGAAGATGAGTGTAGTATGACGGCGCCACAGCTTAACATGGAATCCTCACCATGTGTCGTACCTGACGAATCTTTGTATGAATAAGAGGTAAGAGCTAGGTTAAAGGCAGACTCAAATATTGCAGGTCTTGACCGAAATTCGACCCGCGACCTTCCAGTTTCTAGGAATAAGCCTTAGAACTGTACCACTAGACTCAATTAAAAAACAAATAGCAATATTCATTTGAAGGCAGCTCCACAATTGAAGACGCTGCTGGATGAGCAAATCTACTTCACTTTAGGTACATTACAGACATTTTAACGAGCCTCTCCACTAACAAAGTTCACTTTTAAAATTGTAATCAGACGAGAAGCGCCAGTCCAATCAACGTTTTAGAGCGCACGAGTGCAAGCACGCTCTAAATCTGCATGAGATAAACGCATTACAGACCAGAAAAGCGGGGCGGTAGAAGAAAGGACCTGTGAGTTACCTTAAATTTGTTTATCGTGCCTGGGGTCGAATAAACAACGCGAGGTAAATAACGCTATTTCCGGCCGCAATATGCGTTCCGCGAGACACCATGTTTTCCCGGTGGCCCTGCACGCCAAACGGGTCGGAGCGTGGCAGCGCGCGGCGAAGTTAATGCGGCGTGTGAATATTTATACGTTTGTTTTGCGGCGCGTCTCTCGGGGGACGCCACGGCCCGCTTTCCACCCGGTCGGCGCTGATCGTTGCAGGCGGGACGCGCTTTCCCGGAGCGGAGCTCAAGGGGAGCACGGCAGTCGCGGCCACTTACTGCTGCTGCCAGAGGGTCTATGCGGTCTCCCGCTCACTAATCACTCTGAAAGCGAGCATGTGATGGTTCACAAACTCTCTTCCGATATGTCGCGTATCGATGAGATGTCCAGCACATGACGGGTACAAATTTCTGAACGATTTCACTGTTGTTGTTGTTGTTGTAGTCTTCTGTCGGAGACAGGTTTGCTGCAGCTGTTAACGCTACTCAATCCTGCGCAAGCCTCTTCGTCTGCGAATAACTGCTGTGACCTGCTTACTGTATTCATCTCTGTCTCCTCCACAACTTTTACTCCCCACGCTTCCATCCAGTACTAAATCAGCGATCCTCTGATGCCTCAGAGCGCGTCCTATCAACCGACTAATCCTTTTAGTCAAGCTTTGTCCGCCGCGTGGTCTGAGGTGCCTTGCGCGGTACGCGCGGCAGCCCCCGTCAGAGATTCGAGTCGTCCTTCGGGCATGGGTGTGTGTGTTGTCCTTATCGTAAGTTTTTTTTTAGCTTCGATTAAGTAGTGGGTAAGCTTAGGGACCGATGACCTCAGCAGTTTGGTCCATTAGCTCTTACCACGAATATCCAAATATCACGCTGTGCCACAACTTTCCTTACACCCTAATTCTAATCAGTAGCACCTCATTAGTTACGCAAATTTTCCACCTGTTTTCAGCATTCTTCTTTATTATCACATCTGAAAACCTGCTGTTCTCTCTTTGTGCGGGCTATTCATTGCCCATTCATTTGCTTACAAGGTAACACTGTAGACAAATATCTTAAAAAAGAAAAGGTTTCCTAACACTTATATCTACATGGTGATAACGAGATGATCTTACAAGCATTATGAGATGATTGGGAAGTGGAAATGTGTCAATTTGAGGTAAGGGATGCCGCGCGGGATTAGCCGAGCGGTCTGGGGCGCTGCAGTCATGGAATGTGCGGCTGGTCCCGGCGGAGGTCCGAGTCCTCCCTCGGGCATGGGGGTGTGTGTTTGTTCTTAGGGTAATTTAGATTAAATAGTGTGTAAGCTTAGGGACTGATGACCTTAGCAGTTAAGTCCCATAAGATTTCACGCACATTTGAACATTTTTTTAAGGTAAGAGACCCTGGACCGGAAACGTTAGAGTCGAAAGTTGTAAGTGATAATTGTTCTGATACCACTTACAGTGGACATCTTCTATCAAAAGCTCTTTGTGTTAGATAGTTAAGGAGTAGTAATAAGGGGCTAAAAACAAAAAGAATGGTCTACAAACGTGGGTTTTAAAATTTATACCTTAAGAGCTAAGGGCACTTGTTCAGTAGAAGCTATATATTTCACAGTGGCGAAGATGAACAAGTGGTCACAGGTCTTAAGGTACGCACTTTTTTGCACTGTAAGCCATTTGTTTTGTTCCATACTATCACCTCTGAATGTTACCAATCCTACAATCTTACCAGCATCTGTAGCGGTACATGTATTTAGTTGTCAGAACTACCAGAACTATTTTCGCAAGTAACTTTCAAATAGGTCGTTTCTGGTACTTGGTAACGTATCTCAAATTGATATATTCATCCTTATCCCTCAACCCTGAAAGTTTATAACATCAAGAAGTAATCTAGTATATTCGATGTTAACAAATTTCTCTCCTTCAGAAACGCTTTTCTTGCCATTGCCCGTCTGCATTACAAATCCTCTCTACTTCGCCCCTAATCTGTTGTTTTACTGCCCAAATAGCAAAACTCATCAATTACTTTAGCGTCTTGTTTCCCAATTTAATTTCCACAGCAGCTAATATTTTAATTGGACTACATTCCGTTATCCTTGTTTTGCTTTCGTTGATGTTCTTATATTACGATACATCTTTCAGACCAGGTGACGGAATTTTTACTCTGGGCTTTCGTTTCGACTTTGGTCTGTCTGTTTCATAATGCAGTAATTCAAAAAGAAGTATTTTCATCAACACCTGTGAATTAACGTTTAACAGATTGCCATGGGATCACATGCAGTGACAGAAATTGCTTTTGAAAGGTGCGGATCGTCGGGGAGAGGAAGAAGGTCTCATGATACTCCCTCCCAGCTCAAGGAAAATTTCCTTCAAAACTTAAAAAATGTTGTTAAAAGCGTTTATACTGTCACAAAAGGCAATTTCAAAAATCTCAGCTTGCTTCAGCAGAATGAAGTGGAATGAAAACCACAATAGTTTAGACAATGGTGAAGAATTCTGGAAAATTATAAGTCGTTCCTAATACAGGGCAAATTTTGTTCCTTTAATTCTAGTACCCGTTGTCTAGGGTTAGCGTCTTTGATAAGTAGTCGAAACGTCCTCGGTCCCGGGTTCGCATCCCAACAGCTTCAGTTATGAATAAAAATCATCGCCGTTGGCTGCCGAAGACTTCGGCACTAACGGTGTAGTTAAAGAGGGTGGAGGAGCGGACCGACTTTCAGGGCACTGTGTTGTCCTTGGGGTGGGAAACTAGCCGTCAATGCGACAGAATCAGCGGTGATCAACGGTATGAGATACAGAAAGCAATGGAAACCACTGCATTGAAGACACATAATGTGTATCCACAAGACATGTGCCCTACAACTGAAAAAGTGTCATGATGATCTCTCCATTGGCAAAAGATTCCGGAATAGTCACCCCTTCGGATCTCCGGAAGAGGACTGCCAAAGGGGAGATGACAATCAGAAAAAAGTAGAATAACCAATGAAAGTATAACGTTATACAAGTCGGGGCGTGGAATGTCAAAAACTTGAACATGGTAGGAAAGCTATAAAATCTGAAAAAGGGGAAATGCAAAAGTGGGGGCAGAGTCATTGAAGTGAAACGGAAAGAAGACAAGGATTTCTGGTAAGCTGTGCATAGGGTAATATCAGTAACAAAAGAAAATGTTAAAGCGGGAGCAGGATTCGTTATGAATCGAAAGGTAGGGCAGCGAGGGACTTTCTGTGAACAATTCAGTTATAAGGTTGCTCTCATCGGAATCGACAGCAAATCAACACCGATAACGATAGTTCAGGTATACACGTCAACTTCGCATGCTGCTGATGAAGAGACGAGAAATTATATCCGGATATTGAACGGGTAATTCAGTACGTAAAGATAGATGAAACTCTACAGTGAAGTGCCAAAGAAACTGATACACCTGCCTAATATCGCGTAGGCCCTCTGTGAGCACACAGAAGTGCCGCAAAACGACGTGGCGTAGACTCGACTAATATCTGAAGCAGTGCTGGAGGGAAATGACACCATGAATCCTACAGGACGGTCCATAAATCAGTAAGCATACCATGGGGTGGCGATCTCTTCTAAACAGCACGTTGAAAGGCATGCCAGATATACTCAATAATGTGCACGTCTGGGGAGGTTGGTGGTTAGAGGAAGTGTTTAAGGTAAGTGTTCCTGGAGTCACTCTGTAGCAATGTTGGACGTGTGGGGGGGCGCATTGTTCTGCTGGAATTTCCCAAGTCAAATAGATATGAATGGAAGCAGGTGATTAGACAGGTGTCACCTGTCAGTCATATCTAGGCGTACCAAGGGTGTCATATCACTCCAAGGACGCGCCCAACACCATTACAGAGCCTCCACCAGCATGAACAGCCCCTGGCGACATGCAGGATCCATAGATTCATGAGACTGTCTCCATAACCGTACACGTCCATCCAATCGATACAATTTGAAACGAGATTCGTCCGACCATGTAACACGTTTTCGGTCTCCAGCAGTCTAGTGTCGGTGTTGACGGCCCCAGGTAAGGCGCAAAACTTTGTGTCGTGTAGTCATCAGGGGTACACGAGTTGGCCTTCGGTTCCGAAAGCCCGTATCGACGATTTTTCGTTGCATGTTTCCCACTCTGACACGTGTTGATAGTTCAGCCTTGAAATCTGAAGCAATTTGCGGAAGGGTTGCGTTTCTGTAAGGTTGTACGATTCTCTTCAGTAGTCGTTGGTTCCGTTCTTGCAGGATCTTTTTCCGGCCGCAGCTATGTCGAAGGTTTTGTGTTTTACCTTATTCCTGATAGTCACGGTACACTCGCGAATTGTCGTACGGGAGAATCCTCTCTTCATCTCTACCTCGGAGATACTATGTCCCATCGCTCGTGCAACGACTACACCATGTTCCAACTCAATTAAATCTTGATAACCTATCATTGTAGCAGCAGTAACCGCCAGGCACTTGTCTTACACAAGCATTGCCAACTGCAGCTCCGTGTTCTGCCTGTTTACATATCTCCGTATCTGAATACGAATGTCTTTACCAGTTTCTTTCGTGCTATATTGTAATAGTCATGGGGAACTAGAACCATGTTGTATCAGAGGGAGTAGGAGAGAGGGTTGCGAGATAATATGGGCTTGTTACTACGAATACCAGAGAAAAAGGGTAACTCAGATCTGTAATAAATTTCTGCTAGTAATAGCGAATGCTCTGTTCAAGAATGACAGGAGGAGGAGTTACAATTTGAAATGGCCGGGTGGTACGGGAAGAGTTATGTTACATTACATCAAGGTCAGACAAAGACTCCAAAATCCCATACTGCAATGAACAGCATACCCAGGAGCAGACATAGAGTGAGTTCACAATTTAGTAGTGATGAACAGTAGTCTGAAGTTGAAGAGACTAGCTAGGAAAAATAATTGCACAAATAGGTGAGACACGGAAGTACTAAGGCACAGGAGATGCGCCTGAAGTTCTCTGAGGCTATAGATACTTCGATAAGGAATAGCTCAGTGGGGAGTTCAGCTCAAGAGGAACAGACATCTCTAAAAAGGGCATTCACAGAAGCTGGAAATAAAAGTATAGGTAAAAAGAAGATAACTGCGAAGAGACCATGGATAACAGACGAAATACTCCAGTTGATCGATAATGAAGGAAGTACACAAATGTTCAGTAACAAATCAGGAATACAATAATACAAGTATTCTCTGAGGAAGTAAATAAATAGGAGTTGCACGGAAGCTACGACGAAATGGCGGCATGAAAAATGTGAATAAATCGAAAACGAAATGTCGGAAGGACTGTCTCAGCATATAGAAAACTCAAAACAACCGTCTGTGAAAATAAACGCAAGGATGGCAACATTAAGAGAGCAATGGCAATTTCACTGTTAGATGCAGATGAGTGAGCAGATGGGTGGAAAGAATATGTTGAAGGCCTTTACGAGGGGGAAGATTTGTCTATGATGTGATATAAGAAGAGGCAGGAGTTGACAGGGAAAAGATAGGGAAACCACTACTAAAATCAGAATTTTCTACATCTGCATTTATACTCCGCAAGCCATCCAACGGTGTGTGGCGGAGGGCACTTTACGTGCCACTGTCATTACCTCCCCTTTCCTGTTCCAGTCGCGTATGGTTCGCGGGAAGAACGACTGTCTGAAAGCCTCCGTGCGCGCTCGAATCTCTCTAATTTTACATTCGTGATCTCCTCGGGAGGTATAAGTAGGGTGAAGCAATATATTAGATACCTCATCCAGAAACGCACCCTCTCGAAACTTGGCGAGCAAGCTACACCGCGATGCAGTGCGCCTCTCTTGCAGAGTCTGCCACTTGAGTTTGCTAAACATATCTGTAGCGCTATCACGGTTACCAAATAACCATGTGACGAAACGCGACACTCTTCTTTGGATCTTCTCTATATCCTCCGTCAACCCGATCTGGTACGGATCCCACACTGATGAGCAGTACTCAAGTATGGGTCGAACGAATGTTTTGTAAGCCACATCCTTTGTTGATGGACTACATTTTCTAAGGACTCTCCCAATGAATCTCAACTTGGTACCCGCCTTACCAACAATTAATTTTATATGATCACTCCATTTCAAATCGTTCTGCACGCATACTTCCAGATATTTTACAGAAGTAACTGCTACCAGTGTTAGTTCCGCTATCATATAATCACTCAATAAAGGATCCTTCTTTCTATGTATTCGCAATACATTACATTTGTCTATGATAAGGGTCACTTGCCACTTCCTGCACCAAGTGCCTATCCGCTGCAGATCTTCCTGCATTTCGCTACAATTTTCTAACTTCTCTGTATACTACAGCATCATCCGCGAAAAGCCGCATGTAACTTCCGACACTATCTACTAGGTCATTTATGTACTGTATATTGTGAAAAGCAATGGTCCCATAACATTTCCCTGTGGCACGCCAGAGGTTACTTTAACGTCTGTAGATGTCTCTCCTTTGATAACAACATGCTGTGTTCTATTTGCTAAAAACTCTTCAATCCAGCCACACAGCTGGTCTGATATACCGTCGGCTCTTACTTTGTTTATCAGGCTACAGAGCGGAACTGTATCGAACGCCTTCCGGAAGTCAAGGAAAATAACGTCTACCTGGGAGCCTGTATCTAATATTTTCTGGGTCTCATGAACAAATAAAGCGAGTTGGGTCTCACACGATCGCTGTTTCCGGAATCCATGTTGATTCCTACAGAGTAGATTCTGGGTTTCCAAAAACGACATGATACTCGGGCAAAAAACATGTTCTAAAATTCTACAACAGATCAACGTCAGAGATATAGGTCTATAGTTTTGCGCATCTACTCGACGACCCTTCTTGCAGACTGGGACTACCTGTGCTCTTTTCCAATCACTTGGAACCTTCCGTTCCTCTAGGGACTTGCAGTACACGGCTGTTAGAAGGGGGGCAAATTCTTTCGCGTACTCTGTGTAGAATGGAATTGGTATCCCGTCAGGTCCAGTGGACTTTCCTCTGTTGAGTGATTCCAGTTGGTTTTCTATTCCTTGGACACTTATTTCAATGTCAGCCATTTTTTCGTTTGTGCGAGGATTTAGAGAAGGAACTGCAGAGCGGTCTTCCTCTGCGAAACAGCTTTGGAGAAAGGTGTTTAGTATTTGAGCTTTACGCGTGTCATCCTCTGTTTCAATGCCATCATCATCCCGGAGTTTCTCGATATGCTTTTTCGAGCCACTTACTGATTTAACGTAAGACCAGAACTTCCTAGGATTTTCTGTCAAGTCGGTACATAGAATTTTACTTTCGAATTCACTGAACGCTTCACGCATAGCCCTTCTTACGCTAACTTTGACATCGTTTAGCTTCTGTTTGTCTGAGAGGTTTTGTCGGCGTTTAAACTTGGAGTAAAGCTCTCTTTGCTTTCGCAGTAGTTTCCTAACTTTGTTGTTCTACCACGGTGGGTTTTTCCCGTCCCTCACAGTTTTACTCGGCACGTACCTGTTTAAAACGCATTTTACGATTGTGTTGAACTTTTTCCATAAACACTCAACATTGTTAGTGTAGGAACAGAAATTTTCGTTTTAATCTGTTAGGTAGTCTGAAATCTGCCTGCTATTTCTCTTGCTAAACAGATAAACCTTCCTCCCTTTTTTTAATATTCCTATCAACTTCCATATTCAGGGATGCTGCAACGGCCTTATGAACACTGATTCCCTGTTCTGCACATACAGAGTCGATAAGTTCAGGTCTGTTTGTTATCAGTAGGTCCAAGATGTTATCTCCACGAGTTGGTTCTCTGTTTAATTGCTCGAGGTAATTTTCAGATACTGCACTCAGTATAATGTCAGTCGATGCTCTGTTCCTACCACCCATCCTAAACATCTGAGTGTCCCAGTCTATATCTGGTAAATTGAAATCTCCACCAAAGACGCTTTGGGAGACTTAAAATCAAATAAGGCAGAAGGGATAGATGACGTTCCATCAGAATTTCTAAAATAATTTGGGGAAGTGACAATAAAACGACTATTCACGTTGGTGTGTCGAATGTAGATTCTGGCGACATACCATCTGACTTTCGGAAAAATATTATCCGCAAATTTTGAAGACAGCAAGAGCCGACAAAAGCAAGAATATTCATATAATGAACTTAACAGCTCATGCATCGAATTTGCGGACAAGAATAGTATACATTGGATGGAAAAGAAAATTGTAAATGTGTTAGATGACGAACAGTATTGCTTTAAGAAAGACGAAGGCACCAGACAGGCAGTTCTGACGTTTTGGTTGATAATGGAAGCAAGAAAAAAAAGAAAAATCAAAACACATTCATAGGATGACACAGAAAAAGCGTTCGACAATGTCTAATCGTGCAAGATGCGGAAATTCTGAGGAAAAATGGGATAAGCTTCAGGAAGAGACTGGTAACAATCCACATGTATAAGGTGGAGTAATAAGAGTGGAAGGCCAACAACGAAGTATTCCGATTAAAAAGGGTGTACGGCAGGACGTAGTCTACGCCCCTACAGTTCATTCTATACATCGAAGAAGCAATGACGGAAATAAAAGGAAGCTTCAAGAGAGGAACTCAGTTTTAAGGTGATTGGATATCAGTGATAAGATTTCCGGATGAACGAGAAGTAGCAGAAACGAGAAGTAGCAGGAATGAGAAGTAGCAGGAATGAGAAGTAGCAGAAATGAGAATAGCGAGAAACTTAACATCAGGAGTGATATCACGAAGTAATTGAAGTTAGGGAATTCTGCTACCTACACATCAAAATAACCAATGACGGTCATAGCAAGGTCTGGTACCGGCAAAAAAGGCATTCCTGCCCAGAGACGGCTATTAGTATCAAATTTAGGTCTTAATTTGGGGAAGAAATTTCTGAAAATGTGCGGTTGGAGCACAGCGTTGTATGGTAGTGAAACATTGGCTGTGAGGAAACTGAAACAGAAGAGAATCGAAGCAACTAAGATGTGGTGCTACAGAAGGATGTTGAAAACCAGGTTGACTGATAAGGAATGAGGGAGTACCTTCTGCGTAGAGCCGGAGAGGAAAGGAATGCGGGGAAAATATTGACAAGGAGAAGGGTCGGGATGACAGGATATATGTTAAGACATCATGGAAAGACGCCCGTGATACTCTGGGGAGCTATAGAGGGTCAAAACAGGAAGACAGAGATTGGACTACATCCAACAAGTAACTGAGGACGTAGCTTGGAAGTTCTACTCTGAAATGAAGAGGTTGACACAGGAGACGAATTCATGGCGGGTGGCATAAAAGCCTGATGTCTCTAAAAAAAAAAAAATTGAGCCACACACGACGGTGCCAGTGTGCCCCAGTGTGCCACTCCACAGACAGCTTAAAGGCCTTGCCAGACGGAAAGAAGTCTGGCGTTGTGGTTCACGTCGCGCAGTTGGCAGCGTCTTTCAGGGTCAGGGGACGCTACACAGAAAGCTGTTCCCACAGAGCGGCTGATGGCGGTACCGTACATGAGGATAGTGATTTTTTCGAACTTGTTGCTCTAAAAAATACTGTGCGTAAATGAAACAAAACTACACCAACTCCTGTAGTTAGTTTTTCGGCAGAGATTCAGTTCTTTGAAAAAATTAAAAACCACATCTTTCGGATTTTTGCTATTTTGTCAGTGTGTTCTGAGGAAAGCAATTGGCACAAAAAGTTGATATTTGGATATCTTATAGTTTCACATTATAGCTTGGTGACGAAGTGTCTGTTATGTCGATGTTAGTCATAGTTAGTGTGATACCTACTTTCCAACTACTATGTAGCATAAATTTGGGTTTGCAAGGAAAATGTAGTCGCTGGTTACTTGACGTTTAGTTAGTTTCAGGTGATACGTTGCTACAGAAAAAAGAATGTTCTGCTGCTAAATAGTTTGCATGGCATAGGAGTGGGCCAGCAGCTGCACAAAGTGTTGGGGAGTGAGTACCAAGTCACCAGCATTGTGAAGCCTAGTGCATAATTGACTCAGGTGACTGTTGGCGTAAGGGAATTATTTAGAAATTTTTCGAAAGAGTATCAGGTAGTGATTATGGATGCAGCTGGTAGTAGTCTTGATAGGGAAGGGGAGTATGACGTAGATGGTAACCTGGTAAAGATAGCAACTCAAACTGATGGCACTAATGTGGACTTCGTGCAACTGTTTCAGCGACATGGTCGGCCCCATCTTCATGCTGCTGTTAGTCTTATTAACATGGGGCTGGAGAAGAGACTGATGACAGAGGGCATGGCTAACATTGCAGTGGTGCCAGCTGAGTCTATAAATAGATTGGGTTTCATTAGGAATGGCCTGCACTTCAATAGGTATGGGAAGGTGAGACAGGCATACTTTATACGTGACAGTGTAGTGGGTGGTAGTGGGATAACTCATGGAAAATTCCTGTAGTAGTTGGTGTTAGAACTGCACCTTGTTTTTGTTTTTTAGATTGAAAGCAGCTGATGGGTATATCTGCTTAAAGGTAGTACCTCTAACTAAGAGATCACCTTCAGAGGACGTCATGTTTCCGAGTAGAGAAGTTATTAGCATATTTAATTAACATATTAGAAGTATTAGAGATAAAGTTAGTGAACCGTATATAGATGCTGAATCTGAAATTATTGGTATACCGGAGCACCACTTAAATAAACTGACGACAATTCAGAGGCTTCTTTCACCAAGATACAGATTAGCTGGATGTTTTTCAAGGAGTTCCTTGCGGAGAAGGGGAATGGCCATGTGCGTAAAAAAAACAGTATTCCATTTGAGTCCATAGACGTATCACGTCAAGTACGGAACAGATATTTCAATGACGTGCAGAGGCACCTGAATTTAGTGTAATTAAACTTCTAATTGATGTTATTTATAAACTCTGACTTCAGACAATTTCTGCTCAAGCTAGAGAGGGTTTTTGTTTCACTTTATAGGAAATATCAAAAGTTAGTTATATGTGGTGACTTCAATATTAATTTTGTATATGATTGTGCAAGAAAAAGGATGCTGGGAGATCTCCCAAATTCATATTATCTAATGCACGTTGTGTTTTTTTGCAACTAGGATGTAGTGGAGCAGTAGCAATCCGTAGACAATTTTTATTCATTTTTCGTTACAAGATGTGTATTCTGTTAGTGAAAGAGTGAATGGCTTTTAAGACCGTGATGCGCGAATTTCAACACTAAAATGTTTTCTCACTCAAACAAATGTCATATATAATTCCAAATCATGTAGAAAAGGTAATCCAACGGCAATAAAGAGCTATTTAAACCACGTTAAGGAACGAGAGTGGTAGTATGTTTATAGTGTGGATAACATAGGTGACAAATATATTGCTATTCCTAACACATTTCTCGTGCCCTTTCAATGTTGCTTTCCGTTAGAACGTTGTAAACAAGGTACTAGCAGTAAAATACAGTCTGTGTGGCTGTCAAGTGGGATGAGGATATCAGGTTGATCAAAATGGGAAATATATAAAAATGTTAGAAGTAGTAACAATCGAGCTACAGTAGCCCATTAAAACATTATTTTAAGATGATTAGAATTGTTATTAGGAAGGCAAAGAGTATGTGGCATGCAAATAGAATAGCTAATTCACAGAATAAAATTAAAGCCGTATGGTCGCACGTGAAGGAAGTGTCTGGCCAACAGCACAAGACCGACAATATAAAGTCAGTTCGTAGCAAAAATGTTTCTGTTACTGATAAGTCAGATATATGTACAGTATTTATCAATCACTTTCTGGGAATTGCTGGTGAATTAAACAAAATCTTAGTTTCTACACTAAATCATATAACTCCCTTGGAAAACACTTTTTCGTGACAGACGTCTGAAATATTCCTCTGTGATACTAACAAGGGGAGATTGAATCAATAAATAAATCACTGAAGACCAAGTACTCTCATGGATATAATGTAGTACCTAGCATATTACTAAAGTACTGTGGTGCACATGTTAGACCTGTACTTAACCATATTTTTAATGTTTCCTTTAAGAAGTTTCCTGAACGATTACAGTACTTAGCAGTAAATTCGCTTTATAAAAAGGCAGAAAGGGCTATTGTAAACAAATTTAGATCTATTTCTGTGCCAACAGTGTTTGCTAAAGTTCGTATAAAGCCTGTGTATGTAAGGATAATTGATCATTTTATTTCACATAATAACGTACAGTTCGGTTTTAGAAGCTGTTTAGCAACTGGAAATGTTATATTCTCTTTCCTCTGTGAGATACCGGATGGATTAAAGAAAAGGTTTTGGGCGCTAGGCATCTTTTTCGATTTAATTAAGGAATTAAGGCGTTTGAGTGTGTTGATCACAAAATATTGCTCCAGAAGTTGGACATTATGGAACACGGGGAGTAGCTCACAATTGGTTCACCTCTTACTTTAATATCACACAGCAAAAGATCATTCTCCACGGTGCTGAGAATAGCTATGATGAGGGATCTGAGTGCGGGCATATTTAATTGGGGGGGGGGGGTGCCCCAGGGATCAGCGCTGGAGTCACTACTCTTCCTTATTTATACAAAAGACATGCCCTGTAGTTTTATAAGTGTTTCTAAAATATTTCTGTTTGCTGATGACAATAGCTTGGTAGTAAAGGATGTTGTGCGAAATGTTGCCACTAATTCAATTAGTGCAGCTCAAGACATAAGTTCATGGCATGTAAAAAATAAACTAACGCTGAAACACAGTTGTAAGTAGGCTGTTTAGGTTTTTATGTTGGTAACGCCACATAGCGCTCTGTATGAAAATCACTGACTGTGCTGTGTGCAGTCTGTGGCTGGTTGGACTCATTGTTGGAATATTCGCTTGTGTAGTGTTGGGCAGTTGGATGTGAACAGCGCTTAGCGTCTGTGCAGTTGCAGGTGAACCGCCAGCAGTGGTGGATGTGGTGACAGAGAGAGATGCCAGAGTTTTGAGCAGACGAGCTAGACATGTGTCCCTCAGAAAAAAGAAAATATGTTTATCTGGATGTCACAAATATCAAAATCTTTTATTTGATAACTATGCCTATCAGTAGTTAGTGCTTTCAGTAGTTAGAATCATTTATTTTGCTGGCAGTATTGGCGCTCGCTATATTGCAGCAGTTCGAGTAACGAAGATATTTGTGAGGAAAGTGATTCATGAAAGGTATAGGTTATTGTTAGTCAGGGCCATTCTTTTGTAGGGATTATTGAAAGTCATATTGCGTTGCGCTAAAGAATATTGTGTCAGTTTAGTGATGACCAGAATAAGTAAAGAGATAACTATCTGAGTACGTTCAGTTTTACTGAGCTGTCTTTGTATCAAATAACGTCCAAGTTTACCAGCACAGTAATTCATAAATTATTCTAAGGGGTCATTTCACAGTAAGACTCAATTTTTACAGTTTCTAGCACACAATTCAGCATAACTCGACTTTTTATTTCACAGAATGGGCATAGTTCAAATCTCCAGATGTCAGATATACAATAAACTGTCATGGAAAGCCCACGTACAGGATCTTCTTCAAAGACTTAATGCTACCATTTTTACTATTTGAACGGGATCAGAAGTACGTGGTAGTTCCACGAAAAGTGTCTACTTTGCTTATTTTCATTCTTTAATAACGTTTGATATTATGTTTTGGGGTAACTGAAGGTAAACAGACGGTTCGGGCAGTAAGTGATGTAAAGTTGTTGAACCCCTTACCCCTTGTCGAACCCCTTTTAATTAGTCTGAGAATTCTGACATTGGTCTTAATATATATATATATATATATATATATATATATATATATATATATATATATATATAATTTACTGTCATTTCTTGTTAAAGGTATCAGCTTATTCCTTCTGTTAATACTGAAACGTCCCCTTAGAAAAATTATACAAGACTGTGCTTAAACTGACACACAATACTTTTAGCGCAACGCAATCTGACTTTCAATAATCTCTACAAAAGAATGGCCCTGACTAACATTAACCTATACCTTTCACAAATCACTTACCTCACAAAAAATCTTCGTTACTCGAACTACTGCAATACAGCGAGCACCACTACTGCCAGCTAAATAAAAGATTCTAACTACGGAAGGCACTATCTACTGATAGGTATAGTTAGCAAATGAAAGATTTTAATAGAGAACAAACAGTGTATTTACCTTAATAGTCAAAATATATATGATAGTTCATGACATCCAGGCTTACAAATTACAAAACTCCGCCATCTCTCTCCCCACGTCCACCACTGCTGGCGGCTCACCTCCAACTGCGCAACGCTACGCGCTGTTAGCATCCAGCTGCCGCTGCTCAACACTACAATGGCAGACAACAATGCAAACCAGCCACAGACTGCACACGGCACAGTCAGTGATTTTTCATAAAGAGCGCTACGTGGCGTTACCAATAAGAAAACCTAAACAGCCTACTTACATAGCCCCCATGCTCCCCACAAAAAATTTTACAAATTGTTTTGGGCACTGGCCAATAATGATTTGATAAAATTTTTCATCATTACAATAACAAAGATATCAAATGCAAACTCTTATTGATACAATGTTGGTCAAAAGCTAAAATTTTCTCACAGTCCATAAAGACAGTCCTGATCGTTCATCACAGGTAAAATTGCAGTGTTTTTCTCAAAGTCTGAGCAATAAAAGAAATTACATTTGGAAGTAGTGGATTTCTAAGCAGTCTTGAAGAAGTAGTGTTGTCCTTCCAACAGAAAGACAGTGCTGACTCTTGACATGCAGACAGGTAATGGGCCACAACAGAGCAAACCCACAGCAGAGTCAGTCGAAGTTGAAGACTATTGGTAGGTAGGTCATCACAGAGCAGACCCACTGTAGTCTTGGTAGAGATTAGGGTATTGGTGGGCCACCAGAGGTACAGACCCACTGCAGTCCATGTAGAAATAATGGTATTGGTGGGCCATCGAAGGTGTAGACCCATTGTAGTCCTTGTAGAGATGGCCAGCAGCCAACTGTTTGGCTGTGCAGGCGCACAATCACCATTGAAGAGTCTTGCGGATAATATAGCAAGTCCATAACCACCACTTGTGCACTCACAAAAATTGTTTTTGAAATGTCCTTAGAACCAGCAACGCTGTTATCCAGTCCCTTACTGAGTTATTAACACACGTGCAAACACTATCAGTCCCTACTTCTCACATATTGTCCATATACTATGACCAACAGAAACGTGTGCAGTGAAATGTAATTTACAAGTTACTTAATTTGATCAACTGGTGTCAATTACAATTTTATAACATAAAAATGCAATAACAAAGGTACAAAATACATCTTTAAAGAACATAACAGTACAGATAACATTTGCAGTAGTATAGGCTTTGCAAAAGAATCGAAATAGCAAATACATCAGTGTTACAAAAATTATAAGTACATACATAAAATATCAGAATAACTTTTGAAACATCAACTTCACACATGAGCATTAGAACAAAACAGAATAAATAATGTCTGAACATATTTACAAAGAAAATAACATAGTATTTGAAAAATTCTACAACATAAATCTTATTAGCTAAACACATAAAGACAGGAAAAAGACAAATACACAAGGGTACATAAACACATAGAGGGATAATACGAAAGGAAAGGACAGTGTTTGTTTTACTGCAGTATTTTGTATAGAGATCTCCCTTAATTCATCATTATTCCCAAAAAGTCCTATCTAAACCTGCTTTCTGTATTCTGTTCACATCCTCTTTCAAAAATAGTTTTTCTCCACTATACACTACTTTTTTGGCCAAACCATTTTCTTAAAGCTTCTCAATGCTTTTCTTTCAATTCATCATAGTTAGTTTCTCATATAGTCTACCCCCTCTTAAGCTAACTTAAATCTACTGAGCTCAGATGTTGAACTAAGGGACGAGGCAATGCAGCAGCACAAAACAATTAACACAAACAGCAATGATAAAAAAAATGGAAAATGGCAAAAAAGGCAGCAATATTACAACTAATATAAGGCAATGCGCAGCAAACAAGAAAAATAAATCAGTAATAAAATTGGCTTAACCTAGTAATACAAAGTGACATTCAGTAGCACTATGAATGGCAAACACCCGCAGCAAATGTTATAACTTATACCTAAACATGACAAAGCTCAAGCAGAAAAAATGTTACACTAAAGACAGCAATACAGATAAGGAAAATGTCTATTCACATCTTAATGTCTATGCAATTAAAGTGGTGCACCACAAAAACTAATGCTACAACAAATTACCAAGTACTTGAAAAGAAAATTATATATACAGTTAATGTTATTAGTCGCTTCTTATTGCTCTTTCCATTCCAAGAGCTCCTTTTTCGAAGAATGTGGATCATGAAATAACTATTTAATAGATCTGTTGACAGAAAGTGTTCACATTAGCAAATGCATTTAATTTTATTTTATAAAACCAATGCTGCAACACAGCTGGAAACCAGATATCAAATGAAATAAGCAACTATGAAAGGCAAAGCATAAAAATATCATTCAATAGTCATGTGACATTTCATAAGTTAGTACAAATTCTCTCAACTCTCGTAGAAAGACGCTTGTCATTATCAGGTGTGCAGAAGTAAATAAGTATCTTTTCCAAGTAATGAGCGTGTCGTTTTAGCGATGCTTTCTACAAAGGAATGTCAATAGCGAGGATAATGGCCTCCCCCTTTTTTTTTCTTGTGCCTCTGAAAGGCACACACTAATGGCTTGTTTCCTGGTGGCTGTCGCCCAGCTGGGCGCCCACGACGAATTACGTGCAGGTGGTCACTTAAGTTTCTTACCAAAATATTTACGACACCAGTTTCCGCTACAGTGGCAGTCTCATATAAAAAAATTCACAGGTCAAGAATTTGCGTTACAAATCTGTAGAAAAAAGTCATTTAAAAATAATAGTGTTCAAAAATTTTCGACAGCATAGTGATACATTCACGCATATACACACATTTTATAACTCTTAAAGTACGATTCTCGGTTTCCAACATCCTTTCTCACAAACCAGAGTCCCTAACCATTACTCATTATTCCTTACCTTATTACACATATGTATATTCGTCGACACTTCTTCAATATTTCATCATAACAGATACGTAGCATAATCAAATAACTCTTATACCATCAGCTTATTAATCATAAACATACCGCAACAGCATAATACACATTGTCATCGTCATAATAACATCATAAAAACTTAGCTAAATCTCAAAATCATCGTATCTTTCTGCAATAACTTCAAAACCTAAAAAATATTCTCTTATCATTTCAATAGTGTCATCTACCTCAAACGTACTTTAAAAATCATGATCCCACACCAAGTACATAATTCAAAGCTCTCATAGTATCACAATGGTTCTGAAAAAATATGAACAGTTCACAAAGTGCAGACAAAATAGAATTTCATCAGTGTGAAATTATCCAACTGTGTGATTGGGTAAACATGTCACTGATGTAATAAAAAAAATGTTTGTCTCTCAGTTAAATGATCAGATAGCTGTGTAATTTATGTGTTAGAGAAATATGGTACCGATGTGTAAAGTTGTATAAGCAAATGCCATATTAGCTAGGGCTCCTTGTGCTTGCCAAACACATGATACACAAAGTAAGCGTGTACCCCCCTGAGGATTAATGTAATTGTATCCTCAGATGTTACAGGTTACAGCAATGGAATGAAATGTATCACGGAAAACCTTTGTATCATTGTATTTCAAATATGTTTAAAAATAAATGTCTTAAGTACAAAATTAATCACTCAAACACGTGCACTGTAGCGCTAAACTGTGCGTCATGTTGTAAGATAATCTCTGTGGAAGTGTCGTAGTTATCGTCCTCCGATAGCTAAGTTCTGCAGAAGTCAATGTACTGACCTCATGATAAACAAAAGTGAAATACTTTGGGTATAGATATCTTAGTTATTACGCTTATTGCCGTGATGAAGAAAGTACTGTGCTGTAACGTATTGCTGTGCTACGGAAAAGACTGTCTCCTTGTAGCTATACCACAAAAGTTACTACTAAAACATGTTTTACTTTCCAGAAAAATTCAGAAAAACTGTGCAGATATAAAACAGATAAACTGCAAAAGCAACACTGTAACTTGTCACTCATTAGTAGCTTCGTGATAAAATCGTGTAGCTGTCACATAAACTAACCACTGTGTCATCTGGTATCTCACAGAAAGTACTTTAAATCCAGAATGTATTTTCAAGTAAAGCAAAATGTTGCATTAAAATCTCATTAGCAATACTGGTAAATGTTCTAAGTATGTGAGCCTTATAGTCGTTACGTAATCGTGCAACTAACAAGCATGAATGTACACACGCAATAACACTCCAATGTCTGTTCACTATAACAATGCACTCGTAAATACTGTCTAAATATGTTCCGTAGGTTCTAGACTGGATAGTAAACTTCAAACATTGTTGCATGTTAACAGTTTCTCAGTGAGACATAGCATACTAGAAATGTGAAGTGAAATGTTTTATGGCAAAGACAAAGTTAAAAGCAGATTATCTTTCAATAAACGGTTTTACATGTGAAATGTGGTGTAAACCTTTACTCTTCCTAGTACGCAGAGTTTCAACTTCAACGCAATTATCATGCGGTATACGTCGGTAAAGAATACTGTAATTTTTCTCAAGGTTAGCGTCTATGTTATTTTTCTCTGCGCCAGCCGGAGAACGCGGCTGCCTGCGGTGCGAGTCATTGTCTGTCTCTTTGTTGGCGCGAGTCGTTATTGGGATTAGGAGACCTAACTTCTACAAATTCACCTTGCCGAGAAGGCCCAGCTCTGTTTGAATCCCGCCAGTTGTGATGAAATTCCGGTCTGTCGTTATGATTATATCGTCTGTCGTCATGTCGGTAGTTCCTGTAGTTTCTTTCCGGTCGTTTAAGTGGTGGAGAATTTCTCCCTGAATTATCACGGCGCGGTGGACCCTTGCGTCTCCCGTGATAATAATTATTTTGGTTCCCATATTGTCTGTTTCTATGGTTATCTCTGTCATATTCATTACTATGGAGAGGTGATTTTTCTTTGTAACTATTACTACTCTGCCAACGGTTGTCATACGGTTGGTGTCTCTTTTGGTCACGATTTGTGTTGTGAGAATTGCCTTGTCGTGTCCAGTTATTGTTTCATTCACCGCAGAATTGCGACGGATGAAGCTTGCACAGGATAGAGTAGCATGGAGAGCTGCATCAAACCAGTCTCAGGACTGAAGACCACAACAACAACATGACCTGTAATGATTGTTTTCCTGTTTTTGCGTTCCGCGATTGTCAGTGTCAATTTCCAGTTCTTGTAAAAGTCTCTGAAAAGCTTCAGTGTCGTCTTTGCAACGTCCTACAAAAAAATAATGTGTCGCAAATGTTCAGGCAATTTGATTAAGCAAATGCGGATTAGTTCTGACGGGCTGTATGGGTTTGAAAGATACTGATTCTTATGTAACATGTCTTCAAAATATTTCACAAGACTTGAAAATTCAGATTGTTCGAAATTTTTCATCATTATGATGCCATGTTTTACTCGGTCTTGTGTGGCTTGAGACCAATATGCTGAGAGGAAGGCATGGTAAAATTCTCCTTCTCTACTGTGACCTTTAAGTTTTCCTGAGTTCTTGCAAGTTGCGTAACCGAATCGGTGGATGCAACTGAGTCAATTTTTGCTTGCAAGGTCTCATGATTTTCATGAACAATTGTTTGCAGTTCTTTTATGGCTGCTTCGTGATTCTGTAATGCATTTTCTTGCCGCGAAAAAATAGGTTGGAAATGCTCACAAATTTGTGTTTTTACGTCATTACAGACTTTTTGACATTTCGATTCGATTTTATGTAATTCAGTAGTTAAATCTTCACGTGTTTGTTCAAGCGTAGTTCCACTGAGTCTAACTTTTGAAGCTTTTGCTCCATTGCATCTAACTTTTGCTGTGTTTGTCTCTGATTTTGTTCCATTGTGTCTAACTTTTGAAGCTTTTGCTGTGTTTGTCTCTGATTTTGTTCCATTGTGTCTAACTTTTGAAGCTTTTGTCCCATTTGTTTCTGATTTTGTTCCATTTGTTGCATTAATTGCAATAATAATGTATTAGTGTCTGGAATCTGTTTTTCTATGCTTTTTGGCAGTGCATTTTCACCGGCAACATTTACATTTTGACAGGCAGAAAATGTGTCTTGACTCGTTTGAGAAAACGGTGAGAACCCATAACCTAAGTCTACAGTATTTACAATATTGTGTTCTGTCATTTCGGATACCTGAGGCGAGCTGTTGCCGACTGATCGATCGATAATTGTTCCTTGTTCACTACTTGTTTCATTGTCTACACCATTGTTTGCCGCCCGCTGCATTTCCCTATGCACAATTACCAAATTACTACTTCGAATGTCTGTTAATTCACTACACAGTGGTGCTGATAAGCGACGCTCGTCGTCACTATTATTTCTCAGTTTACTTTGGAGCCTAGTGTTACGTTTTTCACACGCCATTATTGTCACAATATTTCACACGATAACACATAAAAGCACAATTTGAAGAGCAAAAATAAGAGAACACATTAACATAGCACTGAAAATAATATCTAGTTAATTGCAAGCGAAGCTGCGAAATACTTGGTGCAAATCTACATGCATGCCACAACTGTTTTACTGTACAACAATGAAAAACTACAACTACAAAGGAGATTCTCTCTATGATTACGCGCTAGCAATAAACAAAGGCTACACTAACTACACAAACTACAAGAAAAAATCAGAAGATTCCAGTGAGGTATCCTTGGCTAAGGGTCGCCATATGAAACGTCCCCTTAGAAAACTATACAAGACTGTGCTTAAACTGACACACAATATTTTTAGCGCAACGCAATCTGACTTTCAATAATCTCTACAAAAGAATGGCCCTGACTAACATTAACCCATACCTTTCACAAATCACTTACCTCACAAAAATCTTCGTTACTCGAACTACTGCAATACAGCGAGCACCACTACTGCCAGCTAAATAAAAGATTCTAACTACGGAAGGCACTAACTACTGATAGGTATAGTTAGCAAATGAAAGATTTTAATAGAGAACAAACAGTGTATTTACCTTAATAGTCAAAATATATATGATAGTTCATGACATCCAGGCTTACAAATTACAAAACTCCGCCATCTCTCTCCCCACGTCCACCACTGCTGGCGGCTCACCTCCAACTGCGCAACGCTACGCGCTGTTAGCATCCAGCTGCCGCTGCTCAACACTACAATGGCAGACAACAATGCAAATCAGCCACAGACTGCACACGGCACAGCCAGTGATTTTTCATAAAGAGCGCTACGTGGCGTTACCAATAAGAAAACCTAAACAGCCTACTTACAATACTAAGCACAAATCCAATCCGCATTTGTACCGCACTTCCCTGACTCTTGTTCAGAAAGACATGCAATGTACTGCTGCATCCATTTTCAACAAGCTATCACAAGAATTCAAAAATCTTAGCAGCAATCCACATGCTTTGAAACCAGGACTGAAGAGTTTCCTTATGGGTCACTCCTATACTGTCGAGGAACTCCTTGAAAGAATAATCTGATTTTTGTGTTATATTTTTGATTGAGTTTACATAAACTCATAGCTTGTCTTTTTTGGGTTCGTGAACATTTATTTTATGTTATTACTTTTATGTTGTTATTACATGTACTAACACGTTCCATGACCTTGGAGTTTTGCTCCTCAATTTTTTCCTACGATACTACACGTGTAAAATGAAAATAAATAAATGTAGCTAACATATCACGATTGTTTTTGAACTTGGAACGAAAGACGCATCTCAGTCCAATAAGGAAAAAACACAAGTCAAATTACTTTAATTGTTGTCTGAGCACGATACGGTCAAGTAGCCTACAGCCTACAGCTCAGTCGTGACCATTTCGTGGAAATATAAGCACCTTCTTCAGATTAGTGATCGCGAATTATTATCGTCCTTACTACTGGAAGAAAATGAAGAAGAAGCTAACATTCTACTTCAACATTTGCATGGTGAAAAAATTGAAACGTGTTCCACCCTCAAGACAAGGCTTGACAAAAATTTCCTTTACGACAATTTTATCAATCGTCATTTATTAAACGATGACAAAGTTCTGTGATTTCTTCAGGTTAAATATTTTCCAGTTCAAGTATTTCCTAGACTTGGTCAAAGAAGCTTTCGGGAAGAATTCATCAAACAGACATTTGTATCCAGTAACACATGAAGCGAAATTAACCGTAACACTAAAGTAAGAAAAATCAAAGAAGTACTTTAAAAACTACAGTAGTTTATTTATCATTTTTTCTGTTGTAAATGGTGCTTTTCCATATACCTGACAAATTCGAACAAAAGCAGAACAGTCGCAGTTTCACTTCACGTAGAACGTTCTACAGTTTCCAAAACAGTGAAGCGAGTTTGAACTAAAATATGGCACTTTTTGCACAACTACGTAACAAATTATCTGAATTGCATAGTCCGCCCCGATAGTTGAATGGTCAGCGTGACGGGCCCGGGTTCGATTCCCGGCTGGATCGGGGATTTTTTCCGCTCACGGACTGGGTGTTGTGTTGTCTTCATCATCATTTCATCCCCATCCAGCTCGCTGGTCGCCCAATGTGGCATAGAATGTAATAAGACCTGCACCAAGGCGGCCGGACCTGTCTCGTAAGGGACCTCCCGGACAGTGACGCCAAACGCTCATTTTCATTTCCATCTGAATGGCATCAACACTCATCAAGCAGAGCCTGTCGTAGCTACAGAGATATTCTCTCAATTACCTCATAACGCAGATAGTAGTAAAGCTAGGTACCACGTTGCATTTTCAGTAACAGTTCGTTTCATAGACTACTACAATACTACTTTTGAATAAATGAATACCTTTAAGGGAAGCCGCGCGGGGTAGCCGTGCGATCTGAGGCGTCTCGTCACGGTTTGCGTAGCTTTCTCGGTCGGAGGTTTGAGTCCTCCCTCTGTCATGGGTGTGTCTGTCGTCATTACCGTAAGTTAGTTTAAGTTAAATCAAGTTGCGTGTAAGCATAAGGACCGATGACCTGCGCAGTTTGGTCCCAAAGTCCTTACCAAAAATTTCCAAATCTTTTAAAGGAAAGAGAACCGAGCGATATCTCTGAAAAACTGTATCTAAGATCTAATTTCGATTGTGAGTATCCAGAAATAATTCTACTTCTATACTACACAAACTGCTGTCAAATGCGTGGCGCTGGGTATGTCCTATTGTACCAGTTGTAAGGGCTTTTTCCCATTCCATTCACGTATGGAGAGCGGGAAAAATGAGTTTAAATGCCTTTGTGCGTGCTGTAATTATTCTGACCTTGTGCACACGATTCGCATGGGAGCGATACGTAGGTGGTTGTAGTATATTCCAAGTCAGTTCTTGAAACTTTGTAAGGAGGCATTCTTGAGCTACTTCACATGTATCTTCAAGTATCTGCCAGCTCAGTTCTTTCAACATTCAGTGACATTCACCCGCAGGTCAGACAAACCTGTGACCATTCGTGCTGCCCTTCTCTGTACATGTTAAATCTCCCTGTTAGTTCTCTTTCGTAACGGTCCCACACACTTCAGAAATATGCTAGGATAGCTCAGGTGAGTGATCTGTTAGCAATCGCGTTTGTAGACTGGTTGCATTTCCTCAGAATTTTACTAGTAAACCTAAGTCTGATACCTGCTCTGCCCTACCCATGACTGGGCCTTTGTGATCATTGCACTCCATATCCCTATAAAGTATTATAACCAGGTATTTGTACGACTTGGTGGATTCTAACTTTGACTCGTTGATATCGCAGTCATAGGCTACTACGTTTCTTAGTTTTATGAAGGGGACAATTTTACATTTCTGAGCATTTAAAGGAAATTACGAATGTGCGCACCACACTGAAATTTTAGCAATAACTCAATCAATATTTACGCAGTTTCTTTCAGACAGTACTTAACAACACACAATTATATGATTTGCAAAAGTCTGAGGCTGCTATTAATATTGTTCGCAAGATCATAAACACACAACACGAACAGAAAGAGTCTGAACACACTTCCTGCATAAATTTAGGTCAACACCACATGATGACTCTCCATCCAACGTAATTTGCTGCATCTCCGCAAACAAAAACTCCTCAATCCAGTCACAAATTTCACTTGATACTCCATAAGATAGAGCTTGTCATGTGAAAAAGTGCTAGTTTTATTTCGCACGATTAATGTTTTCGAATTCCGTGCTGGTTGGCATGGAATAGGTCATTGTCTTGGAGATATCTTTTTATGTTAGAGCTCAGAATGTGCCTGAAGGTACAAAAAATTAATGTGAAAGATATTGGACGGTGGTTCTGTGGATCACTTCTGCTACCCTTCTTGTAGATGGTTTTAGCCTATATTCCCCCAATTACTGATCACAGTTTTTTGTTACAAGGATCGACGAAGATTATAGTTAACAGGGGCGTTAACTCAGCCGCAGTATAAAATTTCATAGGGATTCCATTGTTGTCTGGGGCTTTGTTCAGTTTTAACAAGTGGGTAAACTCTCTACTGATTTCAAATGTTAAGCATACAATTCCTCGCAAGACAGGAGGTATGGCTTCAAGTTGTATTAAAAACAAGTGTGTGGAATAAAATCTTCGTTTGTTGGTGTTACAAACATACATGGAAATAATTCGTTTTATATCAGAAATACCATGTTAAGCTATACAATTTTCGTTTGAATCCTACACGTAATTGTCTTATATGGAGTTCGATTTTTTGCGTGATACTCTCCGTTTTGATCACATGGTGCCTATATACGTGCTGTAATATCTATCAGATGCTTTAAAATGTAGAATACATTAACTGATTTCCAGTACTTAACACTGTACTGTACTTCATTTGTGTGTGGGAAAATCAAGATTTTTGCAGAAATACTTACCATTTTTGGACCAATTTAAAATATATATCCCTTCTACAAAATGTTCGTATAATCTGCATCGCCTGTATCGAACAAGAAGTTGTACTTCCTCACCATTTTGACAAGTTTTTTCACTGAGTGCACTGCATGCTCACCGACAGGACCGATCTGCCTGCTGCTAGCTACGCCGTTGGGGTGAGAACAAGGTGAAAACTGGAGCTACAAGCGCTCACAGCGCCGTCCGTGGCGGTGAATCTGTATTTTGAGACAGACTGGCGCTCCTCGTCGCTACAAGACCGCTCTCTGTGTGACCAAAACGATGCAACGACACGCGTTACAACTACGCGGACTGCACGCCGCTGCTCAAGGTTGCAGACCCCGCGGGCAGACCCCGTGGCCACGTTTCCAGTGCAGTGACTGTGGGATGGCCGCCAGCAGGAACCACGCTCGTTCCGCATCGTCTGTCACTCTTGCCGCAACACTGTTGGGTGTCGCTACACATGAAAATATAAACCACCGATTGTCGCCACACTCACAGACAAGCGAATATCCTTTCACACAGCTTCATAAGTCAGTGCTCAGCTGCTTTTCCTTCGATGCCTTAGGTTTGTCAGAAGAAGGCCAATTGAGGACTAGACACACCTGGCCGACACCTACAGCTACGGTGTAGGGTGCGATATCTTGTAACAGCAGGAGCATCAATGTGGTTACCACACGCACCCTGACTGCAAATTAAGTATGTCTCTCATGATTGGAGTTACTGTGCTGCCATTCAATAAAAGCATTCCAGGTTATTTTCCCCAACAGGGTAATGCTCGCCGACATACTGCTGTTGTAGCCCAACATGCTCTACAGTGTGTTCGCCTGTTCCTTTGGCCTGCTCAGTCACCAGATCTGTCTCCAATCGAGCACATATGGGGTATTATCGGGCGACAACTCTAGCATCATCCACAAACAGCATAACAGTTTTTGTATTGACGGACCAAGTGCAACAGGCATGGAACCCTACCTCACAAAATGACATCTGGAATCTGCACAACACAATGCTTGCACATTTGCATGCTTGCTAGTAGGGGAAGAAAGTTTGTCCTGGTGCACTCTTCACTGTTGCGAAAGTTATTCAACATGGCAGCTCTTCTTGGGTGTTCCCCCCCGTCTCCTCTCCCTGTTGTAATATCCACGACACTATGTTCTAGCCGCAATATGTTAAAATGAACTAAGCGTACAAACTTCAACAAATATTATCGGTACTACGTATAAAAAATACTGTATCGCATAAAAATGACGATAATTATTTCATTATTTCTGTAATAATTTAATTTCTGTGTGAATTAAAACTGTTATCAGAGAACTACATTCACAGAGAACGACGGTTATAATCTTGTTTTTTGTTACCTGTTATAAATGTGGTTCAGTTGTTCTTCCTGTGCTAACCGATGAACTGTTCGGACGTGTGAGGCCTGTAAAGAGAAAACCTGTAATTATATTGTTAATTATTATTTGAAAAATAGAGTCGCTATTGTCTAGACGTGGATTTGCATTTATTTCAATTGTAATCCAATCTAACTAATGTTTTTAAGTGTTAAATGTCAGCTCCACAATTAGGAACGCAGTCATTAGAACTAGTAATTTACAGTGGAGTTTACTAATAGCTCCTATAAAAAAATATGAAACATTTCTCATTGAGAATAATTTTAAATGCTAAAGAATGGAGAACAAAAGGCTTAAAGACTTTTATCTGAATATATTAACTTGATATAAAAGGAATCGAGAACAACAATAGACAAATTGACTATCGTCTGTCTGCCGCCATCTTAACAAAATGATCTCCTTGGCAGTTTTGAATCGAGAATTTTATCAAACATAAATGTCGTTAGATATAAATTAATGGGAATAAATGTGCACAGGTGGTCCCGAATCTACATTAAAAGACAGAATTCAACTCAGATTGAATCTTTAAAAATGTGCTCACAGCACGTTACGTAATATCAATTTCTTATTTGCTGATGTTTGAAGCCTAATTATTTCGGACGATTTACATGAAATATTTTAATAGGAGACCTACATCAGTGTTGTGTGCGGGTAGTATTTTGTGACTAAATGTTCCTTTTGCTAGAGAAAGGTGCCTCCATCTTAAGTAACAGTTGTAAAATTTGATAAATGATATGCAGTTTAGTGCCACTCACATCACTTTACAGACAACATTTCTACACAACGTCAATTGGAGATTTCTTTAACAGAGTGACAAATATTAGCCAGGATAATCATTTTTGAGATCAAACGAATTGTTACACTGACAATAGGTGACTGGTTTTATATTTTTTCATCTACCTGAAGTATCATTTATAAGTAATTAAAGTCACAAAATACTATAAACTGGTTTCTCCACACTGTGGTAGAGATGTGCAGACATTGCAATTAAATTGATATCCCAATTAATTAAACTGATATTAAAATTAATTAAATTAATTTGAAATTAATTAGATACCAAAATGTCTGGAAATGTAAGAAATGATGGGGAACTCTAAATGGCACGAATTTCAAACTTTGGAGCCCTAGTTCATAATACCACCACCAGAGGGTGCTGTTTGACTCAGCTCTCCACCCCACCCCCTCCCAGTTCCCCTCTCCTACTTAGCTTTTTGTGAATTGGCAGGAAAATGACTCAATCAGTGATGAGCTGCTGGAGGGGAAGATATGGTCTTTACTTTATTTATTTTGAGGGAAAAACTTGGTTGTTGTTGTGAGAGATGCATGTATTGGTAAATATATATCCTATTTTGACATCATTATATGGTTCAAAATCATTGATAACTGATATTTAAAACAAAAAGCAAATGTCACATAACATGTGCTGCAAGTCGAATAACACCTGCACCCTACATTATCAACTCAGAGTAGATGCACCACATAGAATGAACTCCATCAGTCCAGCGCGGCAGTGCTCTGACTTGATATCTCCTGCACATTGGGATTGCGCAGTCCCTCTCTGTCTACAAGTCACAGCAGCTGGCCAGCCCATTGCCCAAGGCTTCTGCCGGCACAGTGGTAGCGCAATTGCATGGTGAGCCAGGTAACTATCCACCACCAATACTGGAAGAAGATGCAGGCTCCTGACATCTAGCAGTGTCACAAATCACTAGCATCGTAGGTTTTATTTAGGTGCTGCTGTGTTCACCCAGCTGGGAGGCACTGGATGATCTTGGTGGGGGTTGCTTTGTGGGCTAACGAGTTGATTTCCTTTAATGGTTGTAAAATACTGAGAAGCTAAATGGCTCAAAGCGAATGCTGGAAACCTCTATGGTGTAGCCCTCAGAACCGCACCATTCTAAAGCAACGACAACTTTAAGGTCCTCCTAAAGAGATCAGCAAACACACACAAAGAACACTGACCACTGGAACTGCCAAGTCATTAATAATTCATAGCCATCCTCGGAACTGGGGGTGAGTTGTAGAGGGTTGTATGCAGGAACCGCCATACTGTACAGCGGCAGTTTCAAAGTTCTTACTCATAAAATAATGGTGAACATCAGTAGTAGGACAAAGCAGGCATCAGCACATATCGTTAGTTAGGGGTTGCCTACATCAGGGGCAGGTATGCACTCAGGGGCAAACCTATTGTTCTCCTATGATTGATAGGTATTTAACCTATTGTTCTGCTAAAAGGATCCTTACTTTTGATTGACAGGTGCTTAACCTAATGTCCCAAAAACCCCTCCCACTCCTCTCCCTCCCACCCCACCCCCCTCTACCTGAGGAAACCTGACCTATCGCTGATACAGGTACACTTTCAGGTCTGAGTTATTGGAATAGCCCCTCTCACTTTTAAGAGTTTGATTGACTACTTAATTAAATTGATGAATTAATTAACCTGTCCCCCTCTGGTAAACCCCTTCCCCCTCCTGGAAATTGGTGGGAAAAAGTCTCAGTTGATCGTTTATTTGGACAGAATTCGGTTGCAGTGTGGAGAATATTGTTTAAAGACTTTAGACATTGTATAGAATATTATTTAATTATTTATGCCAGTGTATGGAATATAGTTTATTTAGTTAAAGAATGTGCCCGGAAATCGACTGCTGTTTATGCAATATTGCTTAAACGATTTAGACAATGTTCATAACCATGTGAACTGTCGAAGGATGACTAAGACTGATGACAGTAGGTAGAGTTTGAGTATTTCTGTCGCTGGTTTCGAGTAGTATTGCGAATTTTTTCCCCAATGGGCTAACACTAGTTGTATAGTACTGTCGGTTTTTTAGGTGTATTGTTCTTTTTGGCTGTGTAGTGCTATGCATGTAGTTGTCTAATTAGGACTGATCTTTGTGATTAATTGCATAATTAGGGTCGATATTTGCGTCAGTTTTCTGAAAAAAATAAATAATGTACACTAACCTATCCTTCCTCTCCCATCTCTGAACACTTTCCATGTGTTAGGAGGGGCACTTAGGCTTTGCATCCAGCAGAACAGGGTTCACTTCGCTGATACGTTTCGTTTTTTATGTGCGCTGCATTATTTTCGGGTGTTTAAGTGTTGTGAGCGTGCTTTCATAGCGTTATACATGCATTATTTCACCGATCTACAAGTAGTTTGCATGTCTGTATGCTGTGTACTGCATTATTTCGGTAATTTACGAGTTGTATGCGTCTCTGCACATCATTATGAGTAGTTTCCAGGTCTGTAAACTGTGTATTGTGACCCCAAGTACGTCATGGTGAGTGTTTTATATTGGCATAATAAATGAACTACGTGAAATCCATGCATAAACAAACTGTTCCAAAAATAAATAAAATACACTCCTTACTCTCTCCAGCAGCAGAGAACAGGCTGAGTGCTTTTCTCGCCATTTTTCCCCTCTAGACGATTCAGGGGGATGAGGAGGCTGGAGCACACATGCAGCTGAGAAAATCACATTATGTCATCATGATGCTGTGCTCCTACTGCCTGAACTGCATGATCATGTAACCTATCACAGCGCCCTCTAACAGTGAACTCGCAAACTAGTCTGTTCGATCGGAGGCAGTTGTGTCTCGTGTGGTGTGAACTTATACGTCGGTTTTAGAAATAACAGACAGTTCCAGCAGAGACAGATGTTTCCATGCATTATGTACGGCTTCTTTTATGCAAAGCATTTATTTGGAGGATTGTATTCTTCCTCTTCATATGTACAAGCAATAATAGTCGCTTCCATTTTTGATGCAGTGAGCTGTTGATGCACTCTTTGGCTGAATGAGTGCATGTAATACAGCTATTAAAGCTCCCCCTGTGTGGCACCAACATCTCACTAATGGAACACATGTTCCTTTCACACCGACAGCTCAACATGCAGTGATATCTCAGCCTCTTGTGGTGGTAATACCACACCAAGCCACTACTGCCATAGATAGATCTCAAAGAAGAAATATGCTCACAAAAGGTTTGCCAGTAGGAGTCTGTGCTTGTGAAAGACGATGGGGACTGACTGCCAGATCCGTTGCATTAGCTGCAGTAACAATTCTGCCAAATACCACTCAATCTTTCTGCCGCACACCACTACTGCAAGACAGAAGGGTCCACAGGACACCCTTCTGCATGAGCTAACCGTGAAGTGTAAACCAGAATGTCGAGTGGAAATCCTGCGAATGCAGCCGTTCACCAGCGAGCGCAGCAAGCCGTGGCCTGCATCTGACTGAGTCTGAGCATCACTAGCTTGTAACTACGCTACATCTCCTCTCGTCGATGGAGTCACTTCGGAAATATTGTCCTCTTGTATGAGTATCGTCAAGTTAAAAAAAATGGCTCTGAGCACTATGGGACTTAACATCTGATGTCATCAGTACCATAGAACTTTGAACTACTTAAACCTAACCAACCTAAGAACATGACACACATGCACGTCCGAGGCAGGATTCGAGCCTGCGACCGTAGCGACTGAAGCGCCTAGAACCGGTCGGCCACACAAGCTGGCCAGCTATCGTCAAGTCTGGTCATATTTACATGAAGTGTTGATGACCATCATTCCACATCGAACATCATCTGCCACAAACCACCACCCATCATCATTCACTGCCAACCATAATTCATTTTTCACTCCACGCCTCTGATGTCATGCTTTACACACTGTGCACCCATCTAAAGTACTGGAGCAAGCATCACATACAACAAAACCCAGAATGAAATGGTCTGTACACATAATGGTTCTATTGTTGCTGTGTAAGAGCGTGTGACACAGGTATTCATTGATCAAAAGTGTTATGATGATGAATGAAACAAAAATGATAAAGTTAAACCTGATCACTTATTTTCTGCAGGAAATATGATTCCTTGTATATAAAGTGTGAATCACTAACTACTGCCACGTAGAATAATTCTGAAAGTATGATAGGAATTGAAAATTTTGTGGGACTAAAGTGGCATGGGACAATGGGGGCCGCAATATGATGATGGGTTTTTGTTGCTATGTGGGGTCGCTTCCGAGATATGAAGTTCAACTTTATTTTTTAAATGGGATGCTATAGTTTGGTACTTATTTTCTGATAGCGGCTATTGAGACGAATCCTGTGATGTGTAACAGTAAGGTCTTTGAAGGTCAGCGAAGGTCAAAAAGGGGGCATGAATGTCCATTTACAGAAGGTGTTCGAAGTGATGACCATTGGTATCAATGCAGTGCTGTAATCTTCTTATCATAGATTGAGTGGTATTCCTTATCACTTCGGCACTTATCGAAGCACATGCGCTGACGATTCTCTCTCGTATACCGTGTAAATAGTGAAACCTTCCCGTCTAATATTGGATGAACGTTTGCTTGCTGACTGAACGCTGCGTCTCTTAAAATCTTTTAACTGCTGCTCTGTCAAGACTACCTGCTGATTATTACGACGAAACATAAAATGTGTTGTCGCCGTGGCCCTCAGTCGTTACCTGAAATTATTAAGACTGATTCTTACCTTTAATTATTTATACTGGATCGCCATCTGACTGCTACAGCAAACTGTGGAATGAATATACTTACTTCTCTTTAACATAATTATAAGCTGCTGGTGGAGTTTCATAATACTTTGTGACTGGAATTCTTTAAGTTGAAGTTAATTTAGATTTGATAAAAGCTGAAGCTCAGTTTAGACTTTTCTTTTAAGATAACAATAAATTCCGTAAAGCATTTACGTGAATGATTTTGGGATAGAAAATTCTTAATGCATTTAATCTGGTAGAAGTTAACTATATTCTGAGAACGATCTTGACAAACAATTACAAGGGGTATAGTTCTTTACAGAAATTCTTAAAAAGTAGCGTTGCGCTACATACCTAATTTTCCATCAAAATTACATAACTATATTCTGAGAACGATCTTGACAAACAATTACAAGGGGCATAGTTCTTTACAAAAATTCTTAAAAACTAGCATTGCGCTACATATAGCGAGTGGCTGGCGAGCACACCGCTTCTTTCAAAGTGTTAATTCATACCTCGCTTACAGCGACCTCCTCTCATGTCTCGCTAGCTACGACTGCCTCGTCTCACATCTTACTCGCAACTGCTCGCTTCCAACGCTCAATGCTACAAAAGTGCGGTCTCGCCGCCAACAATGGTTTTTGGTGCAGACAATCCCTGCTCGCTTACAGCGACCTCCTCTCATGTCTCGCTAGCTACGACTGCCTCGTCTCACATCTTACTCGCAACTGCTCGCTTCCAACGCTCAATGCTACAAAAGTGCGGTCTCGCCGCCAACAATGGTTTTTGGTGCAGACAATCCCTGCTCGCTTACAGCGACCTCCTCTCATGTCTCGTTAGCTACGACTGCCTCGTCTCACATCTTACTCGCAACTGCTCGCTTCCAACGCTCAATGCTACAAAAGTGCGGTCTCGCCACCAACAATGGTTTTTGGTGCAGACAATCCCTGCTACCATTACAGATGTATTACTGCGCGCTGTTTCCCGCTCTTTCTCAAAATGTATCTATGCGCGGTTTCCCGCTCTTTCTCAATAATACACAATGCAATTTAATTAACAAAACAATTTAAATAAGAAACAGTTCAGATAATTACATGCTAAAACAGTTTAAATACGCCTATTACATAATTACAATAGTAAAGATTCGACGAATATGGCGTATCCACCTAACGTGCCATTGACACGTAAACACCATTCGCTGGTTTCGCAATATAACACTAATAGGAACGATAATATTAGTATCGTCGAATCAAGCGAATGCGAATCACGTATTCCTTCAAAGAACAAGTCCATGTCGTTCTCATTTACGGAGAATATCAATGAAATTCGGTAAGAGCTATAGACTTATTCGCTGAAAGATATCCTCAAAGTACTCACCCTACATGTCGTACACTTACTTATGTGTATGATAAATTGAAAACAACCGGATCTTTAACGCATCGGAAACGTATCCAGCAAAGGAAAATTACTAACGAGGAAACGGATATTTGTAGTCTTGCCACTGTGGTTCGAGATCCTTGTGTTAGTTTGCGTCAAATCTCAAGGGAATCTGGCATGAGCCAGAGTAGTGTTGTTCTTGTTCTGTATGGCCGTAAATATCATCCTTACCATATCACTCTCCGCCAAGAATTGTATACGTCGCACTGAATTCTGCCGATGGGCTCAACTTCAGATACAGAGGAATGACATATTTATTAATTTGATTTTACTTACTGACGAGGCTACATCATGAACCATGGAAATGTTAATTTGCAAAACATGCATTACCCACTGAAAATCCATGGCCGGCCGGAGTGGTCGAGCGGTTCTAGGTGCTACAGTCCAGAACCGCGCGACCGCTACGGTCGCAGGTTCGAATCCTAACTTGGACATGGATGTATGAGTTCTTGGGTTAGTTAAGTTTGCGTAGTTCTAAGTTCTAGGGGACAGGGGACTGATGACCTCAGCAGTTAAGTCCCTTAGTGCTCAGAGCCATTTGAACCTTTTTTTAAATATCCATGTTGGCTGCTGCAAGTTGCATACCAAAAAGAGTGATCGATGAATGTATGTTGAGAGATTCTGGAGGACAGAATTACAGGTCCCTAATTCATCAAAGGAAATCTTAATGGTAGGAAGTACACTGCATTCCTGTGAGAAACATTAGGTCTGTTATTGGAAGAAATTCCTTTAGGAACAAGGAACAGGATGTGGTATCAACACGATGGGTGTCCGACACATTTTTCGTTGATGATTAAAAGTGAGTTGCAGAGACAATTCCCAAATCGTTGAATTGGACACGCAGGAGATATGTCGTAGCTGGCTCGTTCGCCAGACTTGACGCCTCTGGTTTTTTCTTGTGGAGATTCGTAAGAGACGTTGTTTATAAAGATGTTCCAACTGCACCTGACGATAGGCAAGAAAGAATTGTCATAGCAAGTACTTCGATAAATGCCAATGTGATAAGGAATACCACTCAATCCATGATAAGAAGATTGCTGCACTGCATTGATACCAATGGTCATCACTTCAAACACCTTCTGTAAATGGCCGTTCATGCCACCATTGTGACCTCCGTTGACCTTCAAAGACCTTACTGTTACACAATATTGGATTCGTCTCGATACCCACTATCAGAAAATAAGTACCAAACTATAGCACCACATTAACAAAAAATGTTGACCATATTTCTGAAGCGACCCCACATAGCAACAATAATTTTACTTAATATTTGTGTTTATACTGGTTGTTGGTGAGGAGGAAATTTAGTTATTAGTACTTTATTAATGATGTCATTCATAACCAGCCGTACCACAGCCATCACAGTCGCTCAAGGAAGTTGTGAATAAGCTTTACTTGTTTAATCAGAACCGGACGAAGACTCTCCGTGTCCGCAGTCTCGATGATTCGAAGCGGTCTGCAATCCTGTGCAAATAAAATGTCTTTGTTTTCTTGCGTTGCGTCGTCAGTCGGGAAACCTCAGATCAAGCGGAAAGTTTGCTTTGATAGAGTTTAATTATCCGATGAAATAATGGAGCTCTTGGATCTAATAATTGCAGGTTCGTTTCCAATTCATCGGAAGTTCCCTTCTGATTACCAACGAAATGACGCATCCGTGCAAATTTCCAATTAGAGAATACATATATAGTAAAATTCCTTACAAACCTTTTATGTAAATCCTCAGTATATATTTTCTTCATTAGCATACAATATATTTCCAATCTCTTTCGTCCAGTAATCTCGATAGTAAAATTACAATTATTCAATCCGGCTATTCGGAACGGAGCAAATACTAGAAGACCTTCCAACACACACCAGAGAGAATATTACAAAGAGTAATTATGCACTCATGGAATAGTAATAGTACTGTACTACTTTGAGCATCGATTCTGCGAGTATATAGATGATGAAGTAGGAAACGTAATTCACTTATAGAATTGTGCAGGGATAATTAGTAGAATATAAAGAGATATTACACAACAAAAAACCGATATCATATTATGGCTCCTGTTGTCCCATGCAACTTTTTTCCCACAAAATTTTCAGCTCCTACCATACTTTCGGAGTTATTCTGGGTTACAATAGTTAGTGACTCACACCGTATAAGTTGTCATGAATACACATTTATCTTCATCTAACAAAAAGAAGGCGATTTGTTGAGAATGAGTGTGTGTTAGTTAAGTGAAAGTCTTCAAGCTTTTTGAATAAAGCATATTTACCATGTGTATATTTTTTTTCTCAGCATGCTTACCCACCTGATGAATGCATTTCTCCAAGAAGAGAGTGATTTGCCGATGCCATCACTGTAGAATGTCTGTCGTCGCCTCCATTTGTGTGTCTGATATTCAGGTAACTCAAGCCTGTTGAAATCGATTACCTATAACCAACTCCCCTAACCACCGGCTGTTATCCACTCTGAGGTTCAAATTAATCTATAGCTGTCAACACTGCAATTTTAGTAGCCTGTTTGAACATCACTTGCGTGTATAAAATGAAGAACACAAGCTGTGATATTCTTTAACCAAGCTACTGTCGTCTGGTAATATACTTTAAAAGCCAACTGCAATCTGGTGGACTTGGTTTAACCTAACTTCGTAACTAGCCACATCCTCATCCAATAAACCAATAGTTGTTGCTAAATCCACACCCCTAAACTTTCCATCCATCATGTTATTGTGCACGGGGCATACTCAGAGTGAACAGCCAATGGTGTAAACACCTAAGTATGTTGGTTGGGGGGGGGGGGGGGGAGGAGGAGGAGGTAGGAATGGACTACACGTTGTTGGCTAGTCGTATTTACAAAAATATTTTTAGTAGCAGAAAACACACAATACTTTTTACAGGTCGATCTCGCAAATACTTTAGAGCTCCAACGACACAACATTATCGATGTCATTTAACATCGGAACCTAATAGGAACGGTTTCACAGTCTCTCTACCCAGACATGTTTTGTAAAGTCAACTGTACTAGAAGAAAAAATGTTCTGAGACAGACATGCAGAGACTTGGGTCACATTAGCCATCGTGGTGGGACTCGTCAAAAAAATCGTTTTAAAAACGTATGTAGTGTTAGATTATGACCGATGTATCACAAGACAGACTCATACACTGTTTCCTTCGAAGAAGAAAAACGGGATACGGTCAATCAATGTTTCTTTATAAATCTACTCAAAGCTTGCTAGCAGTGACTCATTTGTCGTTGTAACACACTTCTTACTAAGCGGATGATTTTTACTACATGTAATATTTCTTCGAAATTATACGTACGTAAGCAGAGGAGTGTTAGTAAAAAATAGATTGTATGGAAGTAGCTCTTGGGATAATTGTAGCCTATAGCCATTAAACCAGCCTTGAAAGAGTCTGGTCCATCCCAGGAAGCTCTGGTCGATCCCACGAAGTTCGGGGCTACTGTTGAACCTTTTCCTTCACAAACGCGTTTATGACTGATTATGGTTTCAGGATGAGGGCTCGGAATGACGACTTAGGTGTCAAATTTCGAATGTATGTGTATGAAATCATATATAACGAACTGCTGACATCGAGTGGGGACATATGCTTGACATTTAGCGTTTGGAAGAGGGGGTGCCTACAGAGTAGAAGATCTAAGGGAGGTAGGTATCATAACCATGAACTGTTTTTATATAGAGTGATGTAAAAGCTTAGTCGGAGGTCTCAGCTGTGATTCCATGCTTATCGTCCACCAAATCTAGCAGTGTGAATGGTGTGTCATTTGCACCACAGTGGATAGTTACTAATAAAGTCGGTAAATAGAAACCGAATCAGCATTATACATTTTTTGAGCTGAGACCGAGGACAGTGTTGAACCTGCATCCTTACTGGAGGCAGAATAACATGTACCCGATCCCTTATAAGCTATCACGAATCGTTTTCACAATTGCCGAACTTGTAAAAGAATACTCACTGTGACAACTGCTGCGTTTCAATTTATATGTCACGCAATTGATTCACTGCACATCACCTGCGGTAATTCTGAATCGATCGCTAATTTGTGTCACATATCACAAAACATCAATTTTAGAAATAGCGAGTGACTAAAATCAGAGACGTCACATCATTATCTCAATATTTTCATTATCATAAGCCGATAAGATGTCAAAAATCCTTACAGTTCACAACAAATACACTCCTGGAAATGGAAAAGAACACATTGACACCGGTGTGTCAGACCCACCATACTTGCTCCGGACACTACGAGAGGGCTGTACAAGCAATGATCACACGCACGGCACAGCGGACACACCAGGAACCGCGGTGTTGGCCGTCGAATGGCGCTAGCTGCGCAGCATTTGTGCACCGCCGCCGTCAGTGTCAGCCAGTTTGCCGTGGCATACGGAGCTCCATCGCAGTCTTTAACACTGGTAGCATGCCGCGACAGCGTGGACGTGAACCGTATGTGCAGTTGACGGACTTTGAGCGAGGGCGTATAGTGGGCATGCGGGAGGCCGGGTGGACGTACCGCCGAATTGCTCAACACGTGTGGCGTGAGGTCTCCACAGTACATCGATGTTGTCGCCAGTGGTCGTCGGAAGATGCACGTGCCCGTCGACCTGGGACCGGACCGCAGCGACGCACGGATGCACGCCAAGACCGTACGATCCTACGCAGTGCCGTAGGGGACCGCACCGCCACTTCCCAGCAAATTAGGGACACTGTTGCTCCTGGGGTATCGGCGAGGACCATTCGCAACCGTCTCCATGAAGCTGGGCTACGGTCCCGCACACCGTTAGGCCGTCTTCCGCTCACGCCCCAACATCGTGAAGCCCGCCTCCAGTGGTGTCGCGACAGGCGTGAATGGAGGGACGAATGGAGACGTGTCGTCTTCAGCCATGAGAGTCGCTTCTGCCTTGGTGCCAATGATGGTCGTATGCGTGTTTGGCGCCGTGCAGGTGAGCGCCACAATCAGGACTGCATACGACCGAGGCCAACACCCGGCA
Source organism: Schistocerca gregaria (assembly GCF_023897955.1). Classification (NCBI taxonomy): domain Eukaryota; kingdom Metazoa; phylum Arthropoda; class Insecta; order Orthoptera; family Acrididae; genus Schistocerca; species Schistocerca gregaria. Next base: position 522,803,114 of record NC_064923.1, read on the forward strand.
TCATGGTGTGGGGAGCGATCTCCTACACTGGCCGTACACCTCTGGTGATCGTCGAGGGGACACTGAATAGTGCACGGTACATCCAAACCGTCATCGAACCGATCGTTCTACCATTCCTAGACCGGCAAGGGAACTTGCTGTTCCAACAGGACAATGCACGTCCGCATGTATCCCGTGCCACCCAACGTGCTCAAGAAGGTGTAAGTCAACTTCCCTGGCCAGCAAGATCTCCAGATCTGTCCCCCATTGAGCATGTTTGGGACTGGATGAAGCGTCGTCTCACGCGGTCTGCACGTCCAGCACGAACGCTGGTCCAACTGAGGCGCCTTGTGGAAATGGCATGGCAAGCCGTTCCACAGGACTACATCCAGCATCTCTACGATCGTCTCCATGGGAGAATAGCAGCCTGCATTGCTGCGAAAGGTGGATATACACTGTACTAGTGCCGACATTGTGCATGCTCTGTTGCCTGTGTCTATGTGCCTGTGGTTCTGTCAGTGTGATCATGTGATGTATCTGACCCCAGGAATGTGTCAATAAAGTTTCCCCTTCCTGGGACAATGAATTAACGGTGTTCTTATTTCAATTTCCAGGAGTGTATATAGATTACACGACTCCAACACAACACCTGTATCTATGGTCGAGTCCTTAGCATATCTAGCGTCACAGCAGATAGCGCCAATTCATCACATCCAAAACCAATGCACAGTACACTTATCACCAGACACTGGCACGCAGTCTGGAGTACACAAATCCGATGTGTGTCCTGTGAATGAAGGGTTTGAAAGTGATCTGAACTTCAAATACTAGACCATCTATTTCCGCTGGAAGCCAACGGTAAGAAATGTGAAAACATGTTATATAAGCGGAGCAGAGACAAATTTAGAATTATTCTAGTGGTATTATAGGTTGGAAATTGAGGAATTCACTTAAAGAAGCGACTATTTGAACGGTTATAGTTCACTATCTGGGAGGAGCATCTTTACAACAGTCGACTGGTCTGCTGCTACCACACTAGTCTGAGAACGATGAAGCCTCTACTAAACGAACAGTTTTAGATGTTCATGAGTCAACACATTATGCAAGGACAGGACTTACCCATTCCGCAAACCAAGACAGGTGTTGGATCTGACAACAGAGTAAAATGACAGGGTGATGGAAGTGTTTCAGAGAACATGTACCAGGGGTTGTTTCGAAACCTACCATGTAACAATGTCTGGTGAGGGTGTTGTGTTGGAGGTATTAACCATGATATCCATGAGACACGTGATATTAAACACAAACGATCATCATAACTGTTGAATAAACTAATACTACTGCCGACCACCTACTCACTATCATGGATAGTCTCTTTCCTAACAGCAAAGACGTCTTCCATCTTTCAAATGTTCTGTGTGACAGGGCTAGAATCATGCTACCATCGATGGAAGAGTACAGTGTGAATTCGCATCATATGTTTCTTGCTAGAACACATGATCTTCTCCTTGTGGAGTGCATTAAATTGGAGAGATCATAAGGGATAGAGGGATTAGTGAAAAATTAACCATAAAACTGTTGTGGATCCAATGATAAAAGCATATAAGATTCAAAGAACTCAAAAATCCACTGAGGGTGATGTTTTGCTAATGCTTGAAACTTACCACGAACTTCAGTGCAGGATGCTTTTCAATAGTGTCCACAACGAAACTCTATCTCAAAATCAGATAGAAAATCCAAAGACATTCTGATCATACAGAAGCTAAACGATGTCAAAGTTAGCGTAAGGAGGGCTATGCGTGAAGCGTTCAGTGAATTCGAAAGTAAACTTCTATGTACCGACTTGACAGAAAATCCTAGGAAGTTATGGTTTTACGTTAAATCAGTAAGTGGCTCGAAAGAGCATATCCAGACACTCCGGGATGATGATGGCATTGAAACTGAGGATGAGACGCGTAAAGCTTAAATACTAAACACCATTTTTCCAAAGATGTTTCACAGAAGAAAACCGCACTGCAGTTCCTTCTCTAAATCTCGCACAGATGAAATAATGGCTGACATCGAGGTAAGTGTCCAAGGAATAGAAAATCAACTGGAGTCACTCAACAGAGGATAGTCCACTGGACCTGAAGAGATACCAATTCGATTCTATACAGAGTACGCGAAACAACTTGCCACCCTTCTAACAGCCGTGCACCGCAAGTCTCTAGACGAACGGAGTGTTCCAAATGATTGGAAAAGAGCACAGGTAGTCCCAATCTTCAAGAAGGGTCGTCGAGCAGATGCGCAAAACTATAGACCTATATATCTGACGTCGATCTGTTGTAGAATTTTACAACATGTTTCTTGCTCACGTATCGTGTCGTTTCTGGAAACCAAGAATCTACTCTTAAGGAATCAACATGGATTCCGGAAACAGCGATCGTGTGAGACCCAACTCGCTTTATTTGTGCATGAGACCCAGAAAATATTAGATACAGGCTCCGAGGTAGATGCTGTTTTCCTTGACTTCGGGAAGGCGTTTGATACAGTTTCACACTGTCGCCTGATAAAGTAAGAGCCTACGGAATATCAGACCAGCTGTGTGGCTGGATTGAAGAGTTTTTAGCAAACAGAACACAGCATGTCGTTCTCAATGGAGAGACGTCTACAGACGTTAAAGTAACCTCTGGCGTGCCACAGGGGAGTGTTATGAGACCATTGTTTATATATATATATATATATATATATATATATATATATATATATATATATATATATATATATATATATATATATATGAAGTGGAATGATCATATAAAATTTATTAGTAGTCCATCAACAAAGGAGGTAGCTAACAAAACATTCGTTCGACCTATACTTGAGTACTGCTCATCAATGTGGGATCCGTACCAGATCGGTTTGACAGAGGATATAGAGAAGATCCAAAGAAGAGCGGCGCGATTCGTCACAGGGTTATTTGGTAACCGTGATAGCGCTACGGATATGTTTAGCAAACTCAAGTGGCAGACTCTGCAAGAGAGGCGCTCTCCATCGCGATGTAGCTTGCTCGGCAGGTTTCGAGAGGGTGCGTTTCTGGATGAGGTATCGAATATATTGCTTCCCCCTACTTATACCTCGCGAGGAGATCACGAATGTAAAATTATAGAGATTAGAGCGCGCACGGAGGCTTTCCGGCAGTCGTTTTTCCCGCGAACCATACGCCACTGGAACAGAAAAGGGAGGTATGACAGTGGTACGTAATGTGCACTCCGCCACACACCGTTGGGTGGCTTGCGGAGTGTAGATGTAGATGTCGATACATTAACTAACACCTTCACTCTATGACACCGATGGTCACATCCCAGATGACTGTGTTGCTCAACCAGTGTTAGTTAATACAGTTCTCCTGAAATGTAAAATGTTGCAGACTTCATGTCAAGAACACCTGTTGGGATAAGTAACTTAGGAGTACATATCATCAGTGTAGCGACAATTAATAAAGACGAGATCTCTGTATATGTCATACAACAGGGAAATGTTGTAAGCAAAAATCTCGAAAAACTCCTGACAGATTTATTTTGAACTTTTATTTTTATACTATATTCTACCAAACGTTATGACATACATAAAATCTATAATACTTTATGAGTTGTTCAATGCCGTTCATGCCAAAAACCTCGAAGTTACACACATATATTTATGACGTTGAGGACCCATACTCTGAGGATCGTAGGGGACGATGCGGGAGACGCACACTGCTGTACTAAGCAAGGTCCTAGTAGAGGTGGTTTGCCATTGCCTTCCTCGGACCGTAATGGGGATAAATCATGATATTGAAGAGGCCAACAACACCCAGTCATCTCGAGGCAGGAAAAATCCCTGACCCCGCCGGGATTCGAACTCGGGACCCCACACTTGGGAAGCGAGAGTGCTACTGCTTTCTCTGCCTCGTGATGACTGGGTGTTGTGTGATGTCCTTAGGTTAGTTAGGTTTAAGTAGTTCTAAGTTCTAGGGGACTGATGACCATAGATGTTAAGTCCCACAGTGCTCAGAGCCATTTGAACCATTTTAATGCTACTGCAAAACCACGAGCTTCGGACATATATTTAATATCCTAAGGGGAAAACAGCAACACCAATAAATACTTAAGGCAGGTTAATGAAATTTCGGGATTACAGTTGCTGAGGTCACATATTTAACTGATTTACATTGCAAGATCCCTGGTTAATGCAAGCACAAGACAAGTCAATGCAAATGTCAAATGCTGGTACATTAAATTAATTAAACTGATTTGCAAATTAATTATACAAATTAATTAAATTAAAATGGCGAGAAATTAAAAAAATGGCGGCATTTCAAAAGTAGGTGGAAAATCAAAAATTGTGGGAATTTTGAATTTTTGAGCTCTAGTTTACAATACCACCACCACAGGGCACTGTCGCACTGTCGGACTCTCCCCCTCTCCCCGTCTCCCACTTCCCTCCTCCCCTCCCCCATTTTCTCACTTGTGGATCGGCAGGAAAAGACTCAACCTGTGCTGAGCTGCTGGATACGAAGTACATAAGGTGTTATCCTGCGACAGCCACCACCCTACTTTCTGCCATCCCCACCCCCACTTTTTCCGATTATGTGTGTGTATATTCACCTCAATGTTTGAAAACTCACTGGTCTAGTCCACACTACAGCACTCAGAGGCGCTCTCTCCGCCCCCCCCCCCCCCCCAGCCATCCACTCACTCCTTGTGAAATGGCGGGAAAAGGGTTGGAGTGAAGGTAAACTTTATTTTTGGCAGGAAATGTGTTCAATTGATGAAATGTTGGTGTTGGACAGAGAGGAGTTTAATAAGTTTAGAGCTGAGGACTGTATCAATAACTTTGCTACACAAGAAATGGAAGGAGATGATAATGGACAAGCCTAGTGGGAATGCTTTTCAGCAAATAATGGTAATGCTAAAGGATGGACAGAAGAAGCATTTCACAACTCATATAGAGTATTGATTGTGCTAGAGGTGTTCGTGTTTTTTTTAAAATGGCTGGTTAATCCACAGTACAAGAAACAACTCTACACCCCCACCACTGCCCCCAACCATCCCTGTTTACCGACAGCACTTTTTGATGTCTGAGATCACAACAGATACTGCCCACTGCACTACTGTATGCGCTACTCGACAAACATCCTGGGCCCTGGTGCTAGAAATTCAAATAAACGGTGCTCTCATTATTTCTCAGCAACTTTGCCCTATCCCACTCCTCTTCACTCTTAGCATGTGATTTAGGTGTCTGCAGGACGCTATGTACAGGTGATGAGAACGCCTCACTATGTAGCTGTCCTATGATATTCCGTCCTGTTAAATGTGGTTGAAGTTTCACATGGGGCTCTTGCACAAATAGAGGTCATACCTTACAAGCGGTAGTACCTTTTGTTCATGCTTCTACCACTTTCCATATTATGCAGAGAGACTGAGATCCTTAGAAGATGGACTCAAAAAATTCAGGAAAGGTCAGCTCATTTTGAAATAGGGATAAGTGTGCCATGGATATGATTCACCATTTGGGGTGGTAACCATTAAAAAGACATCTCCAACACAAGGGTATGGTTGAATGCAAAGACACGATTCATAGTTGCAGACAACATCTCTTCTGCTAGAATGCCATGGCATTAGTCATAGGATTTTGTGCATTTCATACGACCTGAATCTAACGTACAAACTAGCATTGCATTTTGAGTGATTCCTCACACGGCACAGCATCTGCTGTAAGTGATCGTTTCCTGTCGAGCATCATTCTCCATTCACCCACAGCTCTGCAGTTAAGATGGATAACTATATTCCTCACCTAGCACAGCATCTGCTGTACTTGATCTTTCTCTATCGAGCATCATTCTCAGTTCATCTACAGCCCTGCAGATCTGACATCACTTTATTAATTCAGTAAGATGGATAACTATATTATAACGTTACATCATGCGGATCCTGCCTTCTGTGGCACGACCCTACACTTCCCACCAAGTGGTTAATATGTGATTAATGTGATCACAATCAGCGTGCAGTACGGCACTTGTAACTGACAGTGGAAGACCGTAGTTGTTTAATTAATCGTAGGAAGCCTTGGTGTACCAGGATACTATATTTCCAACCATGATTTATAAAACCACATGTAGGAGTAACGTGGTAATCGACACAGCGATACGCGCATCTGCGTTTTGTTTCGTCTTACTGTAGAAGCAAGGATAGCGTGCACCTGCATCATAACATTAAAGTTACTATCGTGTGTGCTTTTTTTGTTTTTATTACGTCTCTTTCCTCCTTTGATCCACTGGGGTACCACTCACATGAAAAATACATCTATCCATCCCGGAATGTTCACTCAATATTGGTTATCATGTTGTTGTTTGGTCCTACCAGCATTATGTTATTGGCGAAGTCTTCTTTTCCATTGTGCGTAAAACTTGATAGCTGAATGTATGTTGAAGGACAGTTTGATGGTATTAAGCGTTTATTTTGTAGTATATTCAATGCAAGATTCAATGTTATCAGTTCTATTTTTTTTAATAAGCATAAGTTCATACCACGAGAGTGAGTTTACACTTATTTAGCTGGAGATTTCATTGATTTTAGTACCATATCCCTTCTTTGGGATGTTGTCGCCACAGTATTCGCTTTTAAAAGCATCAGACTACAGCCTTCACAGGATTTGAGGTGACTTTTGCCGGTACAATATTCATTGTAGCAAGCATAATAATCGCACCTGAAAAGTGAGTTTATACTTATTTAGACGCAGTATTTCGAAAATAAGTTCCGATAGGTCGAAGAATGGAGACCACTGTGAATATTCGATGAAATTTTTGACATACATGTTGGGCAATGTCTCTAGTGTGCATATCGATTGCGGCCCGTCATTCTATTCAGTTCTGAGCGCACAGTGAGCACGTAAAGATGTCTAGAAAATAGTGTCTCCTGCCAGGTATGAGGGCCCAGTGAGATATTTCGCCTGATGCTATGCAGCCCACATAACATAACTGTCATGCATTTCGATCTTCATGTCAGTTCTTGGCCACATTCCGCAGGGGCAATGAAGATATTTATAGAGTTCTCGATGGGAAGTGTTTCATCACTCACAAAGCAGTCTGTAAACGGCTTGTCCTGAGTTTCCTCTCTGGTTACATGAATTGCTGCCTATGAAGAAAACATTTTGGCACAGACAACGAGCTGTAGCTCTATGAGAAGAGTATTGGAGAGTTGGTACAATTCTATGGTAAAAACTTAAGTCTCAGTGGCGACTGTATAGAGAAGTAGCTATATATATGGCGACTGTAGAGAAGTAGCTGTAAGATGAACCTAACTATTACTTTTCAAAGAGTCCTTTTATATATGTGGCCAAAATCAAAGCAACAGAGGGAAATTTATCAAGGTTGCGATCATGGCTACTCATCTTCAGACAAAGGGTTTTGAAAGAAGTTTTGAAGTAACAATGTACACTTTTTTTCAGATTGGAAGTATGATTTTGATGACTCGCTCAACAGCAGGCAACAGTGCTAACCCAAAATCATTGCAAAATCTGTTTCAAAAATCTGCATAAGTCCTTCGCAGTTTCAACTCTCACACTGCATGATTTGAAATACAGAAATATTTTGGAAACTACCAATTCTATATCTACAGGCAAAATATCATTAGCTGCTCGAACAGTATTATGCAGTATATGAGCAGCACAACCAACCCCTATCAGTCTATGACCGAGTTCCACTTGTAGTTTAGTAAAAACATTATTCTGACCTTTTCTTTCAGCATCTCCAAAATTGCAACTACTGTTATCAGCACAAAGTCCAACAACGTTTTTTTCAGGCTGTTTTTGCAGAGGCAGTCTGTTAAATAGCCACTCACAGTAATAGATGTTTTTCCCAGGCAACGATTTTAATTTTAATAATTTTACTTTTACACCAGTTTTGAAATCAAAACATCTGACGAGGATAGGAAAGACTTTAATGTCTTTGTGGTTAGGTGCATCAGTCAGAAGTGAAATAAATGTCACTTTTTCTAAATCACGTCGCAAAATATCTAATGTATGAGGAGCTAACACATTCACAATTATTGCCTCTGGTTTTGTACGTGCACAAGCAAATTTAGGCTCTAATGTCGCTTGAAGAAGCTTCAATGTACAGTCCATAGATCTGAAACTATGATTGTGCTGAATTGTATGATACGCAAAAACGCCCTCAGTTGCAACTAACCTCTCCTCCTGACAACAAAGTTTCTTGGATGTAAAAAATTACTTCAATGTTGCACTAGACACTGCTGCAGAGACTGCTCTTTTATGTTTGTCACTTTTTAAATGTAGTTGTATATCACCACGTCCTCTGTGACTTAGTGAGAAACTAGAAGCACATGTGTTGCACCTCACTTTTCCTTTTGAGTCCGAAGAACTAACGTCACTGATGAATGGACATTCTTTCTGCAATTGTTCATTGAATGAGCACTTGCGCTTCTTTGAATCCATTCTTGTGAAGAAGTATTCTTATTGACGAGGAAAAACAACTAAACTTATCAGACGTAATATACCATAACACGACGTAACACAGAATTCAATCTGATATAATATGGCGCACACAGATGACAAACGGTAGTATTCTAGAGACCAGCACACAATGCGTTGGCGACGCCAAAGTCAACAAGAGCGTATATTACTGTTCGTCTGTTCGACTTACTTTGTATTTCGTCTGTATGTTTGCCATAAAACCTCCTCTTCCTCTTCCATGGCTATCAGAAAATATGCAGATTTCTTCCTTCTTCTGTTCGAGTTACGGTTAGAACTGTTTCGACCACGCGAATGCGTTCGAGTGCGACTTTTTCCCAGTTGCCTTGGTCTCTGACTGCTCATTAGCTGTTCGAGCTGCGGCCAACACGTGTTTCACAGTAAAAACAGTTTGATAATGGTTTCGACAAATTGTCGTACCCTGTTGTTAAACAATTTCCCAACATAACTAAAATTAATAATAAAATATACCGATTCAGGTGAAATGAATGTCTAATTTGGGACAAAATGGGTCATGATTGTTAATTTCGGGACAAACAGGTGTCCCGAATTACCTATGAAAAAACTCGGGACACACACACAAAAATCGGGACTGTTCGGAAAGAAAAAAAAAAAACTGGGACGGATGGTCACCTTGTGTGTGCCAGTACACCAATGTTCTGCCACTTATCTCCGGCCTCAGTAACGAGGAACTGTCCCTAGCCTCTCGCACACCGGACTTCCACTCACAAACTCTAACACTCGACTCTCATTCACCCACTCACACACTGTTGACTGTACTGCAGTCTTTGCTTTAATTTATGATCGCTCCATAGAGTGTATGATCGATACTATGTAAGGGTTCTGTACCCTTACATATCCAGACCAAACTAACACTTCAATTTGATAAAATAAAATGGCGACATTAGATTTGAATATTAAAGTTCAAAAATATATGGGAAGACTTAAAAGGAAAAAATGTAAAAATTTAAAATTATAAATTTACAGCAGTTATTTTAAACTTTCTGCTTGTTACTGCAGAACCTCAGTACAGTAGGAATAATTCTTATTTGAGTCCCATATTTGTTAATATTTGTATATGGCAAATGGTATTTAAGAAATGAAAGTTAGAATCACATAATTACACTGTATTAAAGTCGAAGTATATCATTAGCTCATTCATTAAATCACTAATTAGCAATGACATAAGTCAGGTTAATGACAAGTGCTTGTGCATGCTGCATAATATCATTGAAATAACATGACAACATGAAACCCAATGCTGTTACATCCCATTGAAATGGCATCGCTAAATGTGACACGTCAATAACAATTGTCTATTAGCAACTGTTCACGTGATTTGACATAATGAACTGAATACAGGTATGAATCATTATATTGTCACTATATGTTGAGTCGTAAATCCCATTGAAACCCCTGGTTCAGGACGCACTGATCTGTGGCATCAACTTCGCCGTGAATACACCACCACAATAACAACACTTTCACTGGTTCTCTGATGTTTCACTGTCCTGTACGATACAATGCAAAACATACGTATTCGTAGTTTTCGATTAATTATAGGGCTGAGGCATTGAAGCCACTGGGGACTGTAGACTCGTTGTCTCTGCAAATTGGTGGAATTGTGATAACAGCAACATGACAGCCACTTCCGCGCCACGAAGTTTGTTGATCAGCTGGCTGTTGACATCAGCATTCCATGGTGCCGCACTCCACACAGCCCGCTAACCCGACAAGCTAACGCAGCGCTGGAACAAGCAACGCCCGTGCTGCGTGCTAGGTCCTCGGAGGTGTTCGCAGATAACCGCTGCAATAGCGATAAATGACGACCGCGCTGCGCGCGCATCACTTGACGTCGGTGGCTTCATAACGGCTCGCCAACGTACAAACACAAAACGGAAACAGAATACACATTGCGCTCGCACATGTCAGGCTGTAGTAAACAGAACACTCGCGTGTCTCGTCCTTGTTATTATTTACGTATGTGTCTCTGAGTCAAGCACTTTACAATGTTTACTTGATAGCACAGAATGTTTAATACTGATTGCATCTAGCTCGCAGTAGCTACCTACTGCTGCCCATTATAACTAACTCACAACAGTTACCGACTATTGTCCAATCACTTTCAAACAGGCAAAGGATATGTTCACAAATAACACAACGTTCACTTTTTCACAGAGCATCTCTTGTCTTGCAACATTTCTTACAGATGATACAGTTTAATGCTTTCTACATGTTGTAGGCTATGATACTGACCAGGCTGCACCATTTCAATTTCAACCGAATTATGGTGAACAAGTTTTCTAATTTTCAATGGTCCTCGGTTACGGTGATGAATTTTTTTTTCTCTTTTCATTTACACTTTATGATTTCGTGTGAATTCGAATGAATACTAACTCACTGACTTTGTACATAATAGGCTTCACTATCTTGTCATGTGCCAGCTTCCATTCTTCTGCTCGTTTCTTCATCGTTTCCAATGCAATTTTGAAGCGCTCCTCTTGCGTAATTTCATCTTCTTGCGGAAAGGAAATGTATTCATGAAAGATACTGGCAGCTACTGTCAGGTTTCTTTCCAAAGAGAACTGTACATGGCGGCAATCCTGTCGAATCACGTGACAAACTATTAATTACTGTTTCTAAATTTGTCAATAGATCTATCCATCTTTTATTATTCTTCCCACAATGTGCTCGAAAGGAACGTCCGAGTTCACGCATCCGGCGTTCAGTCGGGTTTGACGCGGGCCTAAAAGACGAAATTGCAATGTTTCGAATCCCTTCATCACTAACAAGAATCTTCCCATAGGTGTGACCGAAATTGTGGACCATTGCCCGACATAATGTACTCTGGCTTGACAGCATTTACGAAGTATTCTTGCCTGAGTTTCTTGATTATGATCTTACTGTTGGCTTTCCTCAGTGGGTAAAGGTGTGCAAATTTCGAAAAAGGCATCCATCACAACCAAACTCTGAGTAAAATTTCCTTTTGGTCTGGGTAGCGATCCACAGAGATCAAAAGCTGAAACTTCACCAGGGTTTTGAGGTATAATGCAATGCATGAAGCTTTTGTGCTGAATCGTAGACACTTTAGTTCTTGACAGAAATTGCAAAATTTTAGAATTGATCATACTTTCCGTGCCATGTTATCGAAGATGACGTTCTCTTGTAATTTCAGTATACATTTACGTGGCCCAAAATGAGCATATCTCACGTGCACATATCTTATTAATTCGTCCACTACTTATTTGGGTATATAAAGCCTCCAATGATCAGAATTCAAGTTGCTTCGCCGGTGAAGTATGTCATCTTGCTTTAATTAATATTGACGTATTATGTCACTACTCTCGGCATTCGGGTCATCATAATTTTTTTTAACCATTCGCCATATTTCGTCTGCGTCCTGTTCGTATCTAATATTCCGCAGAATCTTGCGTATATGACGCTCGCCTTCGACAACTCGCATAAAATGAATCCTTAGCCTATATCTCTGTTGGTGTGGATGCGCAACATTAACTGAATCTTGTCCTTCTGATAGCCTTGACAGCACACGACGTTCTGCTTTCCTGGCATATAATGAATCTCAAAAATGTATTGTTGAAGCACTAATGACTACTATGTTAGTCTGTCGTGCATCAATTTGCAACTCATCAAGAATGATAATACTTTGTGAACTGTCACTACGACTGTATCCCTTCCAAATAAATAAAAACGAAACTTTTCGAAACTCCAAACGATGGTAAGTGCTTCTCTCTCCGTGGCAGTATATTTTCTCTCCCATATCGTGAGTGCGCAACTCACAAATGCAATAGTATGATGTTCAGTAACTCCATTAACTTCAATTAACTGATACAATTCTGCGTCAAGAGCATAATCACTTGAATCGGTCCCAAGATAAAACTTTTTACTTAAATCAGTGTGGTGAAGGATATGTGCTTCTCACAGTTGGTTTTTTATTAAGTCGACCGCTTCTTGATGTTCATGAGTCCAGTTCCATATAGCATCCTTTTTCTGCAATTCCATTCAGACAGCAGAAGATAAGCAGCACCCAGAAAGAAAACGACGATAAAAATTACGGAAGCCAAAAAACGACTTAAATTGATTACGGCACTTAGGTGACGGAAAATGTCTTACTGTGTCCATTTTTGTTGGATCCGGTTCAATCCCTCGTGACGAAATAATATGCCCAAGGAAATTTATTTGCAACTTGGTGAATTCCGAATTTTCCAGGTTTCACTCCAGATCTCCTAGGTGCTTCAAGTACCCAATTAATAATTTCCAAATGTTCTTTCCATGAAGCTGTGCTAATCAAAATTTCGTCCACACATAGCGTTACAAGTTTCAACAAACCTTCGCCTAAAACTTTATCCAGTGCGTTCATAAAAGCCGCTGAAGAAATCGACAGACAAAATGGCATTCTCTGAAATTGGTAACTTCTCCCATTATAAAGGAATGCTGTATGCTTCTACTATTCTCTTATAGCAGTAATTGCCAGTAACTACTAGTCAGATCAAAGCTACTATGATATTTGACTCCTTTCAATCTTTGTAACAAAAACTCCGAATTTTTGGCTGATCACGCTGTGGTAAAATTATGCGATTCATTGCACGGGCGTCAAGAACAATGCGAACTGTGCCATCCTTCTATGCTACAGCATGTGTTGGGTTAGAATATTCGCTATCTCAGTGTTCAATTATTTGATTATTAAACATCCTCTGTATGTCTTTGTTAACAGCTTCCCTTTGCGCCAATGGTATGGCGTACGATTTACTACAGAATAGTTATGATCCTTTACTTTAATTTTACAAACACATTCTTTAATTAATCCCGGTACTCTTGAAAATATGTCGACATAGTATGTTAGTAATTCCCTCGGTTCTTCTCGTTCTGCTTCAGACAAGTCCACTAGCGCTCGAATCTTGATTTAAATACAATTTAGAGTAGCCTCATCGTTCCTCTCTCGCAGCTTAGCGTAGTTCTCTGAATTGTTTAAAGTTACAATTCTATCATTTCCTCTATAACGCACCATCCTTATCTTCACGCCTGCAGCGCCCTTATCATTGACAATAAATCTCTAGAATGCAATTCTTCTTCCTTCATTATCTTTCCTCGTCCGTAGACAATTCTCGTCAAAATTAATACTGCATCTCATCTCTGACAACCAGTGAACCCCGAGAACTAGTCTTACATTGAGAGAATTAACGATGAACACACTCCACTCATATTCGTCTCCTTGAATACGAAATCTCAGTAATGCTTGCCCTTTAATTGATTTGCTTCGGTTTCCAACTGCACTGATAATACGTGCGTCTTTAACAGGACATGTGCGACTGGCTACAAGATCGTTTAATTGTGCAAATATATTTTTAGAAACAGCCCTTACCTCCCTAGCTGAACCAATTAATGCATCCATAACAATACCACATACTTCTGCTTCTACAAATGACGTCAGAATTTCTTTATTAGTTTCTTCATCTCCTCGACACAAATACTCTTTGACGTCATTTACATGTTCATACTTTATGGCATTTATCACAATATCCGACCCTTGTCCCTCTGACAGAGTTTCGGAGCGGGCCGTCTCCGAAACTCTGCTTAGTTTAACCGTTCAGAATCTCACTTATTGAGATCGCGGCGTCTTGCACGTTCTGGCGATCGATACTGTCCTCTGTCTGTCATTGTGTGGCCGGTTCGGTGAATGATTTGACCTGAATCCCTCTTGTACGTTGTATCCGTTTTTTCTGTGTCCATCATCGCCTCGGGGATCAAATACTTTCGGTATTGGAATTTCTTTCGGCGATGGGCGATTAAGACGATTCGGGTAATTATTATTACTGTTTCGCTCCCGTTGTTCCCGTTCGGCATTGAAGACTTCCATTCGGTCAACTAGCAAACACACTTGCTCCATTGTTAACTGTGGTGTGAGTGCTAACTTCTCACGCATCAAAAATGGTAATTTCTGGATTAATGTAAGCATCAGCTCCTCTTCTTTAACTGGATCGTCCAAGTACGCATTGTCGTTACAGTACCTTTGCATAAATTCATGCATTGTACCGTGATGTCTTACATGATTCGGCGGTGTGAGAATTTTTCATTTTACTTCCCATTGTTTATCTTTCGACCAAACTTTGTTCAAAAATGTTGTTTCAAATTCTTCATACTAGGTATAATTGTCGGGTACACTTATACCCAAAATATGTGCCTCGTTCTTCACGTGGCTTGAGCGAGGGTATCTATTTTAGCACGTTCCGTATAACGCCTCGGTAACGCATGTTTGAATTGTTTAATGAACGCAAATGCGTAGACGCCTTGTTTCGGTCTTGACGGTGTGTCTTTGTTTGTTACGTTTTGTCGTATCTCATCTACCTCATTACTTAGTTCATCACATCGCGTTTGTATACCTTACCCATGTTAATCATCTACTCTTTGTTGGCCTTACAAGAAATTTCAATTTTGACGATGTCATTTTGTGCCTTCACTTTGTCGTTAACTTTGCTAACAGAATCTTCCGCTTGCCGTCCATTTACTTGTATTTTAATATCTGTAATTTCTCTGCCAATGGCCTCATGTTTGTCTTGACATTCTTTTCGGAGCTCATCACGCTTTTGTTCAAATGAGATGGTGAGTTCCGTCCGCAAATTACTAATCGCATTAAATAGTGTCTGATAATCATTTTTAATTTCCTGATGGATTTTTGTGTTTCCTCAAAAAATTTTGTTGTTTCCTCACGTGCTTTTTTATTTTCCTCATGAACACTTTTGATTGCTTCTAACAATTTAGACATACAGTCCCTACTGACAATAGAAGCTTCTGTTTGCTGGGTAAGGACCGGTGTTGAACTTGTTATACGTAAATCAATACTAACAATACCACTGTCCTCTGTCACCTTAAATTGTTCTCCGTCAACCAAGTTACTAAATTGTCCTCCCTCGTCTTTAGCAACACTTCCGTTTTGCTCTGAATTAGCCATATTAACACTGTTTACAACAATCACTGTGCGTTACAACTTATGCCTCCTCTTAATTGTTCACTCGCAACTTAAAAGTCAGTAACACTATTGATTATTCCTGTTTACTCCTACACAACGTTGAATTCAATTAATTTCGGAGAGCTGCTGTACTGAAATGCTGCGGACTCAAGTTTGCTGTGTTGTCTTCTCCGGCGTCTCCTAAGATTGCTGTGGAATCGAAGTCCAACACACGCGTCGCCATATATAACCATATATAACCTCCTCCCAGTTTCTCACCGAAATTTATTATTCACACACGCTGAAGACGAAGTTACATTTAATTAATTTAGCGTAATAAGTAATAGCTCCTATCACGAAACTCATTGTCATGCCCTTGTTCTTGTGAAATCTAAGGAAAACTGCTAAGTGGTAACATGCCCTTTGTCAAATACTCGATTTTATTAATTAAAACACCCTTTTGTAAACCAACATTTATGAATATTCAACAGAAATCAAATACTGTGTGCCATTACACCTATATTCTGCCATCCATCTCCGGCCTCGGTAACGAGCAACCTTCTCTAGCCTCTCGCACACCCTACTTCCACTCACGGACTCTAATACTCGATTCTCGCTCACCCACTCACAGACTGTTAACTGCACTGCAGTCTTTGCTTTAGTTTATGATCGATACTATGTAAGGGCACATCTATGTAAGGGTACTGTACCTTTACAAACAACTGTACCTCTTTGTGTTTGAGAATAAATGTCTACTTTATAAACTTCATCTACAACTGCAGACACAACAGCGACCATCTTCAGTTCTGACTAAAACAAACGAAGTATTATACTATTCTAATATATTTAAGTCGTCGTCAAGAGACATAAACAAAATTAGAGGAGTTGGACAAAGAAAGAAAAATGGAAACACCGCGATAAATGCATCCTAGAACATATTCTCAGATGCTAGCCAAGCCTGCAGGTGCGCCATTGTATTTGACAACGAACGGCACCTGTGCGATGTCCTTAATACGTTTATGTCTCAGTAATGGTCGGAAAGTTTTCTGTGTAGTCGTGAGTGCATTATGTCGGTTCTAAGTGAATTAAAACGTGGGCAGTTTGTTGGCACTCACATAGTGGTAGTTTCGGTAACCAAGGGAGCCAAAGTGTTTGGAGCTTAAAGAGACAACGTATCTAACATTTATACCATATTTAGGGAAATCGGAAAAGCGTCAACATCAACATCTCGTACGGAAAATAAGATGGCGACAGCTGCAAGAGCCACTGCAGAGCTGAATTTCGCACTCGCAAAGCCTGTCAGCACCAAAAGAACACGAAGGTAACACCATAATGAGGGAAGTGAAAGGTACTTTGGAATTCCAAATCCACTCATCATTGATGAAGCCCGTAACACAAAAACGTGGTACTGAAGCCATGAAATCTGGACTGTGAAGCAATAGAAGAAAGTCATTAAGTCGCATCAATCTGGTTTCACACTGTTTCCAACTTCTGGGCGAGGTTACTTCCAAGAGAGAAACATGGACATGGTTCGGTGATGATTTGATCAGCCATATCCTGCTGTTCCATGGTCCCATGGTTAATCTGCAGGGTATCACTGGTGCCAAGGATCAGATCCATCCAGTGGTACAATATTTATGCTCCAATGGTGCCACTGTGTTCGAAGAAGACAGAGCCCCTGTTAACACAGCTTACACCGCCCAGGATGGATTTTGGGAGCACCAGGATGAGTTGCCGCATCTTCCTTGGCTAGCACAGTCACCACAGCTCAAAATGTTTGAGCCTTTGTGGTCTACTTTGGAGAGAAGGATGGGCGACTGCTCTCCACCTCCATCATCGTTACCTGATCTTGCCACAGTTTTGCAGGAAGAATGTATATGATTTCCTTGAAAACCATATGGGACCTGTATTTATCTATTCCGAGACGAGCGGAAGCTCTTTCTAGAGCAAAGAAGATTTTTCCTGTGTCGTATTATGCATGTAATACGATATGTTTTTGCTGTTTGGATTTTTTTCCAATCCCGTAGGTAGGCACTGTCGAACGGGACTAACAATATAGTGCCAACTGTATCACAGTGAGGGAGAATCATAATCTGAATGACGTTATTGCTCACAGAAAACTAAATTACTTGTCTGAGGACCAGCCCCGCTGGTGGTGATTTCTCTTCGGGGTGAACGTGATCTTCCGATGTGTAAATTTCGACGATACTTCACACCTACTGCAGCTCCCGCCGTGTCAGTCCCCATGTTTTCGAACAACGTCTCAGCAAAGTATGCAACAGAAAAAAGCATATGTTTGGGAGCCAAGGCTCACTGAAGAAACAATCGCGAATTGCACGAAAGCTTTTGATGAAGGCACATGAATTAGCACGAAGGTGTATCCAACACTCATAAGAAACGTGAACGATGAAAACGATTCCGCGGCACTGGATGCAATAAATATGCAGGATGCAGGTAGTGCATTAACTTCAGCACTGACTGTGAATGGACGTTTGTGACCTGTGAGAATATTTTCAGCTACTGCCCAACAATGTCTTAGAATTTATCATCATTATGCAGAAATGTCAACTGATTAATAATAAAAAGAGTCACCTACTCGCAATGATTGGAATATAACCGCTTCTAGCCGGTCGGAGTGGCCAAGCGGTTCTAGGCGCTAGCCGCGCGACCGCTACGGTCGCAGGTTCGAATCCTGCCTCGGGCATTGATGTGTGTGATGTTCTTAGGTTAATTAGGTTTAAGTAGTTCTAAGTTCTAGGGGACTGATGACCTCATAAGTTAAGTCCCATAGTGCTCAGAGCCATATGAATAATTTTTGTTAACCACTTGTAACTACTTGTCAATAACAGAGAAAAACACCTGATGATGATCTTTTAAAATTCTGTGCGTTTAAAACAAAAACAAAGACAAGTAACAGTAAGAAGTTCACTAAGCTATTCATGAAGCGGAATTTGTAAGCAGCGCCTTGCGATTGTTGAGCTCACTCTTAATTTAGGTACTGTTAGTTTCATACTAACAACATCTCTGGGCTACCAGAATATTTCCGTGAGAGCTGTCGAGGTGTAAATGCTAGCGCAATCTATTAAGTTCAGTAGCAGTAGTTAGTACTAGTACTATATGCAGCCGAATCTGACTCAATCTGCGACACTCATATTCATCTGTCTGCTGATGACACAGAGAAAGAATACCGAAATGTTCTGATTGTTGTGCTGCCTACCACATTTCTCCAAGTATTGTGTCAGCTGTTAGTCAGAACTGAATTCTGAAACCCACAAACCTCTTCACTATCACAGAAGATTATCTCTTCTTAGGAGCACGTATGTCGCAAGAGCAGCTCAACACCGGTGTTTCGACAATTTAGAGGCTGACCCATGAGCAAGAAACATTCTATTCTTCGTCCTCTGCAGAGGTCTTTAAAAAGTCATCAGACTCGAAGCATCGTGCAAAATTGGCTTCCATTTTCCGTTATTTCATTGCAGTCAGCAGCTGAATAAACAGTACATCATTCTAGGCTTTCCAAGAAAGCACACTCATGACTTTCTGGTAGCTAGCGCATGTTACGCAGTCAATAATTAGGTAAAATGCTCGGACGTGAATTGCTCTATTTAATTGTGATAAGTGGTTGAAGATTATACCTACATAGCTTCTTGTTATCAGCTTTTCCGACGGTACTATTACTGCTACCAATATTCAGCTAAGGTAATTGGTAGTATTCTGTGTGGTGAACATTAAATGCTTCCATTTGTCCAATTCCTCCATTCAGAATATAGTAGAAATCTCTTATAAATAAACAAATAATAAAAACAATACTTAACATAGTAATTATGAATGACGCTGGGTACACTCCACAAGAATCGTGATGATTGTCAGAAGCTCCCTCTTAAGGCTAATCAACTGCAGTACACTCTCAGAAAGGTTCTTAAGATTTCGTTACCCAATTTCGTTCTTGTGTTTCTCAGTAACATCAAAATGGGGGAAAATGACACTCTGGGGCAAAATTGGAATTTATAGTTTAGTTTTATTAGCATGAGAAAATGAGTGATACAACGCACAAGGAAGTATGCTCCTATATGGTGATTATTACCATACTGTTGTAACAAAAGCAGAAAGGAATAGAAATTGCTGGGAAAGTAAGAGATAGGACTCGTAAAATGATATTGCTGTCGCTACAAACTTTCTGACTCATAGTCACTTATTACATAATGACAACAACATACGCAATGAATTTAGCTAGTTAATTGACCTCCATTCTCGGAATAAGTAGATGGGAACTGAGTTACCGAACATTTACGAACTGTCTCGCAGCACTTTATGCCACTATAAATACAGGCACCGTTTTGTGATAGCTCTAAATCACTCAGATTCAAAGTGGAACACAGTGCAGTGTGTATTCAATCGAATAACTAATATTCATTCAAATACAGTTACTGAAATTGCAGTGAACTGTTTATTTAACTAACTGTTTACTGTCTGTCATTTCTGCTGCATAGCAGAAGATAAAACTTATTATTCAGTTTTTTATTGAATTACCTATTCTACACATCGCCGTTACAATTTTGTGTTCCTCTTCATACGTTCTGTAAAAACTGCTTTGTGTGTTAACAGTAGTTGGTAGTCGAGCTTGCAAAGCACACATTCAACGGTTTCATTCCTTCGCGGCTTTTCTGAGACCGCTCCTTCACCCGTTGCACTGTGAATGTTTTGATCTATAACTTTACATTATTCGTAGCTTACAATATATCTGCGGATATTCGTGTATTGCGATCATCGCTGTGTAGCTGTCTTTCGATTCATGTTCATGAGATTTTGGTTTTTCATTCGCTTTTCTTCTTTGGGGGGAAGTTAGGGTTGCATTCAGTGCCAATGGGAGCACATTGAACAAGATCCGTTTTTCGAACTATAATAATCAAAAAGACAAAAAGAGTTATCGACTTAAAAAGTAGAACTACTTGAATGATATTGGGCCTATCCCCTTTGAAAACCAGCAGATGACTGGAATACAGGCAACGCACAAGGCATACACAACCGCAAAGCGGATACGCGTTGCATAATCATTACAAAAGGATTCCTACCGTAGTAGAGAAGCGTCAACGAACATTTTGATCACAGCGAAAGTTGTCCCCCATGATGTGATCAGACGCCCCTAGGAGTTTGATGAAAAGACATTGAAAAGCACTATATATGTCCATTCGTTCTGGTTACATTTAGAACTTCTGGGCTTAATAGTGCAATGTGGGACCTACCAAAGCGTTCAAATGCGAAGGCAATTTTCGCAGAAGATTAATCGCTGCTCACTTAAACAGCAGTAACTGCTTTTCGTGCGAGGCTATGGTACATGAACAGCTGGGTCTGTGTAGTGACTGTACAGTGGCCATGGATCCCAGATGTCCACGAAACAAAACACAGAGGTGGTAACATTTTTGTAGTGGTGCATGGTTGAACGGTAGCGTCCTTATGAAATCCCAAAAAAACCTTGATCGCTGCATCTAGACGACACACTACACATCATGGGGCGTAGTATCAGTATCTTCATAGCCCACAGCTGGGTTTCGAGTCATTCGGGAAGATTTACTCTCAGGATAATTTGGCAAACTATTTGAGACTGGTACACAGACTAGGCTTAGCCTACTGGGAACGTCAGGAAGAGAGAGCCTGATTCACTTCGATGCACTGCTGCAACGAGTCAGCCCGGGGGAGAGCTCGTAAAGAGTTTGCCAGGCCCTGAGAGGGGAAAACGTTGCAGACCGACGCTATTTGTGCCTCAGAATTGGCGGGTGTTCCGTCTGCGATTGCGAAGAAGATAGTAAAGCAGGAGTTAGTGGTAGCTTCTATTGAAAAGTTTACGAGGTCTTAAAAGCGGATCCACACGAGATATGCTGAAAGGAACGTCTCAGATTACGGAGCACGGTTGTGAATTGAAAACCTCGAAGAATTTTTTCGGTAATGAGACAGCATAACGTCGATAAACCAGAAAGAAAAATTCTTTTATGGAAATGAAAAATTGCCTAGCTAGCAATACGACATGCAAACTTGGTGCTCCTATCTCAACACAAAGCAATTAAAGCTATCTTTCTAGTAATGGATGTGCTCGTTTCGTTACAATATTTTAGAAAGCACACGCTACAAATATCACCGAGTATTGCTACCAAGAGTCGTGGGCCGCATTTCCTCTTGTGTTTCGGCACATAATCCCAGTTTCGTTTTTGCAGTGTGTAGCTGGAGTCGGTCCAGACAAAAACTGAACATCACGCCTTTTTATGCGACGACCGGAGCCGACAGAAAGCTTCGGTTTGTTTCCCATTACAAACAAAAATTTTTTTAAGCGGAAATGGCGTGCCCACTACAGAGACTTCGCATTTTATTCTAGTTTGATATTTGTTTTTTCGATATGGATTGACAGGAACAGTAAAACATTGAGAATAAACAGTCGTCCAGCAACGACTGAGCAACGCTCTTTATGGCGGTGGTAGACCGGGCCAGGCGACGACGTCACTGCAGGAGCAATGGTTATTTTTCAGGTTTTACTGTACCTGTTAATACATACCGTTAAAACGAATATTAAAGTAGACTAATTTGGCACCGCTCTATCGAATGGGCACTAAAATTTCCGTTTTAAAGATCATTTAAATCATTCTATTTGTGATGGGAAACAAACGACTGATTTTTGTCGCCACCGAGCATCGCATGAAAGAATTGATGAGCGATATTTTTTATGCTATGACTCCAGGCACACACTGTTAAAAAAAAAAGAACTGCAACAGTGCAGATGAAATACGCCTGACGACTCTTTGCAGTGTTAGGAGAGACTCAATTAATTTTGTACCATAGGTAACACTGGCATAGGAACAAAACAAGTAGAGATATGCTCTTCAGTTTTTTAATTTCTTTATATTCTTCTGTTCGTCTCTATGTGATAGTGGTCGGACGCATTACGAGTTCCGCCGAGTTAATATTGTTAAAATATGTGTTTGTCTCTATAAGTGGTAGCGCGGACGTATGGAGAGCTCTGCGTCATTAATGTTGTTCAAAAATGTGTCTTCTAAACGTACATTAAAGAAGTACTATAAAAGTTATTTGGGAGACGAAGTTAAATAAAAAAACATATTTCAATCATTCCGCGACGCGCCGAGAATCCTGCAGCAAGAGGATCGAAGCAAACAAGAGGAATCTGCGTAAGCAGTGGAGAGGCGATTGTCATAACCAGCTCTATGCACAATGGCGATAACGAGAAGTACGTAAATTTAAATGGTAAATGTTGATCTTAAATGTATTAAATATTGAAGTTCTGTTGATATTAGTGCCAGTTAAAGTTCACTCAGGATATGTGTACCTTCCAATTTCTCTCAATTTTAATTGTTTAAACAGCAATTTTTAATCGGTTTCAAAAATATATTACATCTTATTCCCCCCTCCCCAGTATTCCACGGCGGCCGTTCAAAGGACGGCGCCGAGCGGAATTTGAACAGACCTTTCAATTTTAGACATAAATTTTTTTAAAGTAAATGATCCATTTTATCGCTAAAAAAACTAATGTGCCTTTGTTGCATTTGTTACAAGTCCGTGAGATTGGAACTATTAACAACTTGAAAGAGCAAATTAATATTGAATACTGCCTGCAAACGAGACTCGCCGGGAATGCCGTTTTCAGCGGTTAAGGTTGGAAGCTTCTACGCTGTATTATACGCACAGAGTTTACACTCCGCGCAATGGCTGATGGGAGCAACCGTAAAGGCATTTTCCACTTACAGTCGCTCCCATCAGCCACCCCGCCGAGGGTCAACTTTGTTTGCGCGGAAAATATGCTTATATGGCCGCACTTGGCGCCGTCTCTCTTGCAGTAAATAATCTCTTTTCCTTACAATGAATACCCTTTATGGAAAAAGCATTTCTATAGGAAAGACGAAAATTTGTATACAGTCAGCATTAAAGTTCAAAATAATTAATTCAAATTGTGTAAGACAGTGTCACATAATAATCAGGTTCATTAATGAATACGCATGTAAATCTGCATTAACTGAAAAGTACCGATACAAACATAATTTCATGTTTAAATTTTTTTTTCTTTTCGTAATTTCGTTATACAGTGTTCGCAATGGAGTCAAAGGAAATTGCCACTGTTGAACATTCATTACAAAATGCAATATGCCAAGATGTCAGAAATCCGAGTTTGGCAATAGTTGAAAGTAACGCGCCAAATCGTCAGATGGTCGACGGTTACCAAAACAACCCGGTTGGCGTCCTACTATTAAATTATGGTGACACTGGTAATACAACTAATCATGATGCTACTCTTATGACACTCGATGAGACAATATCTCAGGTCACACCGGGAAACATTTAAAAAAATGTTTCCCGGTGTGCCGGCCGCGGTGGCCGAGCGGTTCTAGGCGACACAGTTTGGATCCGCGCGACCGCTACGGTGGCAGGTTCGAATCCTGCCTCGGCCATGGATGTGTGTGATTTCCTTAGGTTAGTTAGGTTTAAGTGGTTCTAAGTTTTAGGTGACTGATGACCTTAGAAGTTAAGTCCCATAGTGCTCAGAGCCATTTTTTCCCGGTGTGACCTGTGCAAGCCACGATGTCGTGAACGCAAGAACAGGAAACAGCAAAATCAGGCATTTAACAATTTCAAGAATAGTATTAGTCAACAGTTCACTGAGGTGAGCAAAACTATATGCACTGAATTATCTGAAGATTTATCTGCTAAATTCGCACAGCTCGGTAAACAACTAAAACAGGAAATAATTGCCGACATGTCCCGCAATATAAATACGTTAAAGGAAAAGCTAACATCCGTACATCGTAAAGAGGAACAATCTGAAGGTGAAACTTCCTGGCAGATTTAAATTGTGTACCGTACCGAGACTCGAAATCGGGACCTTTGCCTTTTGCGGGCAAGTGTTCTACCAGTAGAGCTTCGCAGGAGAGCTTATGTAATGTTTGGAAGGTAGGAGACGAGGTACTGGCAGGAGTAAGGCTGTGAGGATGGGGCGTGAGTCCTGCTTGGGTATCTCAGATCGGTAGAGCGCTTGCCCGCGAAAGGCAAAGGTCCTGAGTTCGAGTCTCGGTCAGGCACACAGTTTTAATCTGCCCAGAAGTTCCATATCAGCCCACACTCCGTTGCAGAGTGAAAACCTCATTCTGGAAACATCCCCCAGACTGTGGCTAAGCCATGTCTCCGCAACATCCTTTCCTTCAGGGGTGCTAGTTCTGCAATGTTCGCAGGAGAG
The DNA here is from genome assembly GCF_023897955.1 of Schistocerca gregaria. NCBI lineage: Eukaryota > Metazoa > Arthropoda > Insecta > Orthoptera > Acrididae > Schistocerca > Schistocerca gregaria. Next base: position 522,827,794 of record NC_064923.1, read on the forward strand.
CTTCTGTAAAGTTTGGAAGGTAAGAGACGAGGTACAGACAGAAGTAAAGCTCTGAGGACGGGGCGTGAGTCGTGCTTGGGTAGCTCAGATTGTAGAACACTTGCCCTCGAAAGGCAAAGATCCCGAGTTGGAGTCTTGGTGCGGCACCCAGTTCTAATATGCCAAGAAGTTTCATATCAGTGCACACCCCGCTGCAGAGTGAAAATCTCATTCTGGAAACTTGAAGGTGAGTTGCAAAACCTCAGTGAAGTATAATCTCAAATTCAGGAGACGCAATCCCAAGTGGATGCGTCGGTAAAAAATGTGACAAATGCAGTCAGCGAGCTGCAAGACATATGCAAAAACCTATCTACAGAAATACACAAGTTTAGTCAAAGAGTAGATCAGTTAAGTTTAGAGTCAGAATTTGCGAAAAAAAGAGAGAAACAGAGAGATAAGTTATGTGCAGGTATAAAGGAAATAACTGAAAAAGCTTAAGCCGAGATGCTAGATAAGGGCAGCACCTTTACGAAAAAGGTAATGTCAGAATGCAAAATGTATGTAGATACTGTAGAAAAAGCTGTAAAAGAGACAGAAAGTCAACTTCTAGGTAAAATAGGCTCGGATTTAAAGGAAGCAGAGGAAATGTTAGGAGGTAGTGTTGCCAAAACTACTGACATTCCAAAACAACATGTGACAGAAAATAAACCTATGCTTCGAGAGAACTTAGATACCTTCACTGGTTACCAGCAAGACAGGGTTAGCCCGTCGACGGAAAATAGCGAAAGTTGCACAATGCAACACTTGGCGGCAGTTGCACCTGTCGACTTAGCGTAGCTGCCATGCGCTATCCCACAAGCGAACATTAAAACGCCTGCCACTGACGGCGCGGTGTGTTTGTCAACATTACTTGCAGATCAAGGATTACTTAGGCATCGACAATTTCCGATATTTACTTCTGAAGGGAAAAGAACACACCCTGCGGTCTTTATCAGAGCATTTCGAAATGTTTTGCCTCGTACCTAGACCGAAGACCAGAAAATTAGATTTGTTGTTGCATACACACACGGTGACGTTCTGACATGGGCTACGGACGTGGCAGAACTTCTACACTACTATGAACAGTTCGAGAAAGCATTTCTGGATAAGTATTGGTCTGCGGTCGTATAAGAGGGGCTCAGACGTGAAATATTCAACCCAGCTCCATTCAGTAGCAAGTATGGAAACTTAAGGGGCTATTTTGAAAAATATTTGAATAAAACCATATACTGGACGAACCCGGTATGTCAAGTAGACATGTTGAAAATTTTAAAGAGGCATCTTCCTGCCCACATTAGGAAAAAACACATTACCAGCGCGGAACACGATACCGAATACTTTCTGTCTGTACTGGACTCAACAGATTTAATATATGAAGAGAGACCAGTACAACCAGAGCCTGTTAATACGCCGATAACGACACAGAGATTTATGGACCAACAAGTAAACAACGAATTCGTAGTACAACACGAATGACAATTTTACCCAACACAGACCTATGGTAACGGCAACGGTGACCACAACGGCAATGGAGAAAGCCGTAAATACAAAGATGGATATAAAAGAAATGGGAAACAATTTAAGGAAAACAATTACAATGGGCCAGTAGCGTACGGCCAGCCTGTGCAGTACGTGCAGACACAAGATACCGGCAATAATCAGCCAATCGGTTGGCAAGCGCAAAACAATAACAGACAACCGAATAACCCGGAGACAGCGGAATTCGGCCTGCAAAGTAACACACATATGCCGAATAACACGCAGACGCAAAGAGAATTTCAATCGAGAGTCCCTCAGGAGACTAACTGGCGTTTCCAAATACCAATGGTCAACATTGTTGAAGTTACGCCTAACCTAGAGGTCGATGCCACCGCGGCGCCGGAAAACTTGAACTGGTCAAGGTAGGCCTCCGTTCTGTGACCTTGGTAGCACGAGCTTGATCGACACTTGCTTAATCAGATACGATTATGGTAATGATGTGAGATATGATGTGTATCAAGGTAATGAGCATACGCAGAAAAACTTGATAGAGAGCAAAGTACAAGCTAATATCAAAACTAAAATATTTGTCCTTGATGTACCATTTGTGCTTGACACAGGTCCTACGATCAATTTGATGTTACAGCAATTCTTTCAATAACTGAAGAAACGTGGACACATACCCAGACTGCCAGTGAAAAATTTCAAGGCACAAACTGCCACTGGTCAGAAATCGAAACAAGTCAAGATACAAGCCTTAATTCCCGTACTATTAGGGCAGTTTTCTGTACGATGCAATCCTTTGATAGTAAAGAAATTAATAGTTGGTTGTTTAATCGGTATATATACATTTATGACATGTTGTTGTTATTGTTGTTGTTGTTGTGATCTTCAGTCCTGAGACTGGTTTGATGCATCCCTCCATGCTACTCTATCCTGTGCAAGCTCCATCTCCCAGTACCTACTGCAGCCTACATCCTTCTGAATCTGCTTAGTGTATTCATCTCTTGGTCCCCTCTACGATTTTCACCCTCCTCGCTGCCCTTCAGTAGTAAATTGGGAATCCCTTGATGCCTCAGAACATGTCCTATCAACCGATTCCTTCTTCTAGTCAAGTTGTGCCACAAACTCCTCTTCTATTCAATACCTCCTCATTAGTTATGTGATCTACCCATCTAATCTTCAGCATTATTATGTAGCGCCAGATTTCAAAAGCTTCTATTCTCTTATTGTCTAAACTATTTATCGTCCATGTTTCACTTCCATTCATGGCTACACTCCATACAAATACTTTGAGAAACGACTACCTGACACTTAAATCAATACTCGATGTTAACAAATTTCTCTTCTTCAGAAACGCTTTCCGTGCCATTGCCAGTCTACATTTTATATCCTCTCTACTTCTGCCATCATCAGTTATTTTGCTCCCCAAATAGTAAAACTCCTTTACTACTTCAAGTGTTCCATTTCCTAATCTAATTCCCTCAGCATCACCAAACTTAATTCGACTACATTCCATTATCCTCGTTTTGCTTTTGTTGAGGTTCATCTTATACCCTTCTTTCAAGACACTGTCCATTCCATTCAACTGTTCTTCCAATTCCTTTGCTGTCTCTGACAGATTTACAATGTCATCAGCGAACCTCAAAATTTTTATTTCTTCGCCATGGATTTTAATACCTGCTCCGAACTTTTCATTTGTTTCCTTTACTGCTTGCTCAATATACAGATTGAGCATCGGCGAGAGGGTACAACCCCGTCTCACTCCCTTCCCAACCACTGCCTCCCTTTCATGTTCCTCGACTCTTGTAACTGCCATCTGCTTTCTGTACAAATTGCAAATAGCCTTTCGCTCCCTGTATTTATGATATACCAAGTACAAACTGATATAGGAAAATGCCATTGTCATTTCACTGTGAATAACCAATTGTTTATAATAGTCCTAATCAGGGGATGTACTAATAAATGTCAAACTGAAGTAACTCAAGACTTTGAAGTTAATTGGTAAATCCCATAGTTACGTTTGTCCATACATACAATAACGAACAGTCGTCAGCAGAAGAAATAAACGGCGACACAATAAGCGCAAACGTAAGTGAATCAAAGTGTTTGTCTAAAGAAAAGCAAGCAGAACTTAGCGAACTGATATTTGCTTATATACATGTATTTGAAAAAAGAGACCAGGTATTATTAAGGATTTCGTGCACAAAATGGAAGCGTATCCTCAGGAAACGTTTTGTTTTGCCTCATACCCTATACCATGGACAAAGGGGGAAGCACTAAGAAAAGAGATTAACAGGATGCTTGAAAGGGACATTATACAATCATCGTTTTCCCATTATTGTAGTCCTATCTTTGTTGTGAGTAAGCCACATGGCAAGTTGCGCTTGGTCCTCGAGGCACGTAACATTAATCAGATTATTTTACCAGTCCGAACTTGTCCAGACAATTTAGCGAAACAACTTATTAACTTCCACAATGATAAATTTCTTACTACAATCGACCTCCGGTTTTCATATTGGCAAATAAAACTACATGAAGATAGAAGTATACTGGCTTCGTATGTGGGGGTAGGAGCTTCGAATTTCAAGTATTACTATTTGGATTGAACGTATGTGCAGGTGTATTTATCTCTGCACTTGACAGAGTGCTAGGGCCGGAACTTTTGAGTTAGGTAACAGTATATGTGGAACATCTTTTAGTCGCTACATCCACTTGGGTAGAACATTTAAGATTAATTGAACAGGTACTGAGGCGTTTTACAAATATGGAGTAACAGCAAATCTCAAGAAATGTAATTTCGGACAAGAAATGGTAAAAATTTTAGGACACGTAATCACTTTGGAATCAAGATAATAAAAAACTTGATGCCATTAGGAGCTGCCCTGTTCCTCAAAACAATAGACAATTAAAGGCATATTTAGGCCCAGTGTCTTTTTTCAGGAAATTCATCCCCAACCAATTTATGAATAGTTATGTTTTACTCAATCTTCTCCGGAAAAACAGACCTTGCATACGGGAGAAGCAATGTCAAACCGATTTCGAAAACATCATGCGTGCCCTTTAAAATGCTAATATTTTATCTCAACCAAACATGAAGAAAGATTTTTGTTTATGTACCGACGCATCTTCTCACGGTCTGGGTGCATGCCTTTTTCGAATGGTAGAAGACGAAAATCTCATCCCTGCAGTAATTAGCTTTGCCAGTCGCACCTAATTCGAAGCTGAACGTTCATGTTCAGTCACAGAGTTAGAGGGCTCGGCTGTAATTTAGTCTTTTAAATAGTTTGAATATTTCCTTTGGGGTAAATACACAAAAGTGCACTGTGATCATCAGTCCCTGTCGTTTTTGTTAAGTTGTAAATTGCTACACCGAAGGATAGCCAGATGTATGTATTTTCAAAAATTCGACTTGGAAATAATATACACAAAAGAAAATCAAAACATAACAGCAACTCTTTCTTGACTACCACAACACTTAAAGGAATTCAACGATTTTTTAGAGCAGGAAGGTGAAATGAGAGCTATGTTGATGGAAGACAAAAAACTCCGACCATACTATGTCCACATGTGCAAACATATGGAGCAATTACAGCAGGAAGAGACACGATGGAGTTAGGTAAGACCAAAACTTGCACATAACGGCGATGAAAAATAAAAAAGGTTTTTCGCTATTCACAAAGGTGTTGCGTTCCATAGGAAGGCTCTCGAACTAGAACAATGGCGCGTGTATTTGCCAGAGTAATATGTGGATGATTTAATCTTATACACACACAATACTTGGAGCCATTGTGGCACTGCAAAAATAGCTAAATATTGTTATTTCCCCAACCTTAGACGAAGACTACTACATGTGGTAAGAACGTTTACTGTTTTCCAGAAAGCAAAACATTCTAACATCTCAAAACAGACAGAACTACATCCCATTGTGACCAAGAAACCTCTAGGAAAGGTATCGTTGGATATGGCTGGACCCTATCCGAGAGATAAAGGGGTAGTAAAATACATAGTAAGCCTGTATGATATTTTCACTAAATACGTAAAACTGTATGCTGTACAGAAAGTTACAACCAGATCAATTATAAGACGAATTAAAGAGGATTATGACCACATGTCATGTTAACAGATAATGCCTCATATTTTCTAGGATGTAAATCGAATGAGTATATAGATTCCAACCGAATCTAGCACATTTTAGTATCCAAATTTCATCCCGAAGAGTCTCCCATAGAAAGGGTGTTTAAGGAATTCAACAGGTTTGTGAGGACCTATATACCTCGTAAACATACCAAGTAGTTGGAATATAGCACCCCTTTCTTACAAGTTATTAACAGCCTTCCCGATACATCAATTGGAGTTACACCAAATGAGCTGACGTCCAATTGCAAACAGGATGACGAATGGGAAAAACCTTTACCCGAGATAGCGATACCGGAATTATCACTGGATGTTAAAATACGAGAAGTAATAATCAACCTTGAAACCTGGGATAAAAATAGCAAAGGAATTCACGACAGAAAGCTGAAACATGGAACAAAGTTTTACGAAGGAAAAAAGGTGTAACTTAGAACATATCCCAAATCCACAAAAATTGGAAAACTGAACCACAAGTGGCAATTACTATACACCGGACCATATATAATCACCCAAATCCCCTACGCGGGAGCATAGAGATTGGCACAGGCGAGCACGGTAAAGACAAGGGCCTTTACCCACACAAAGACTTGAGAATGTTTATATACTGAAGAAGGCCTGTATACCCTGTAAGTTGTGCATATGTCTAATAATATTAGATTTAGAATGCTGGAAAATCACATTCAAGAATTTATGTTGTTAGTTGATAACGTAATTTTTTTCTTATATATCACATGTTAAATGATAAGGTGAGTGGACGTAACAAAGAAAAACTTTACTTTTATGTGTCTAGCGACGATGATACTTTAAACACAACGCTTCGCCTTGCACGTAGCCCAGTTGTGAATGAACAAACTTACTTGTGAAACACACGGTAGCACGCACTGCAATACACAACTCTCCGCGACGTTAGTGGTAACAGAGCGACGCAGCTAGTCAACAAACAGTAAGCGCGTGCGCGCTAAACACAGCTGAAGTGTTGGAGTACCGTACCTAAAACAAACAAACCGTATGAGTTACAGTCTGCACCAGCATTTTTAAGCCTATTGCGCAAACTAAGACATAGAAAATTAAAGGAGAGTCTATACTACAACTACTACTATCTACACAATACACACAAACAAAGATCCGCTAAGAGGTTATATACATGCAAAGGGATCCTAAATTACGAAATGTCTAATGCAGTTATTCTGCTATACACATTATATCTATATATTTAGAAATTTGAGTATTGAAGGTACACGAACTAATTATAATTAACGGAACAGAATAACCTTGCTGCAGGTAGACAAGCGAGTACAATATGAGTGGCGACTTGAATAAGAGGTCACACCACGCTGTCAACACTTTTATCTTTTAGATTTACAATGTAATTAGAGACGCTGACGTGAGATTAAATGAGTTTGTGATAGCATGACTGCACATTGAATTGAATGAATACATGGCTGAGTATATGAAAGAGGTATTAGTGACCACCGAGCCAATGTACACTTATCTATGAAGATTTAGTTTTAAGTTAGTATTAAGTTTTTTTTCTTACAGGGAACGATGCATCGACACGTCCTAAAGTAAAGAAAGATAAATGCTTGTCGAGTGCTAGGTACCATACAAATATAAAAAAGGACGGCACCGCAAGTAACTACAGTTGTAAGTTTATGATGTGTATGAATGTGATAGTGTGAAAATATGTGTAAATTGTAGAAGAATACATTAGCAGTACGTCGCATATCACAATGATGAACTAAGATGGAGTACTACAAAATAGTCAAGGGATCGAAACCTAACTACTATGAGCGTCGACTACTCATGAAAGTGTCCAACGCCTGATTTGCATAGAAATTTTTACACACGTTTGTTACTTATATAAACACTGTTTTACGCTCATTGTACGAAACGTATAGTATTGATGATATAACTCTGTATACCGCAGCATATGAAATGGATATCCTTTATACATTGAACATAACAAGTAAATATTGAGGTGCACTATAAACACTGCATAAGTATTCGATACAATTGGTATCGTCAGGTTTGCGTTATGTTTATAAACAAAAAAATATTTTAGTCTGGAGATCACGATTAAATCTAGCAACGAGACGTAACTGAACACATAAATGCCTTTCCGTGAAATTTCCTCAACCCTGGAGTGTGTAGATCCTTCCTGGAGAATGCTAGAGAGGCGAAGCCAAGCGTAGTTATTTAAGCAGCGTGTAGAATCTGTTGTAGCGACTATTGTTTACTTCTTTAATTCTTTGAATTTGACAAATATGCTCCGACAAGAAGTCACTGTAAATTCAAATGAAATGTATGTCAATTTATGCCAAAAGGAAAACAGAATCTATTATTGTATGGATGTTATGTAATAAATGTAAAATCAAATGAGAGTAAAAAGTGTACTCATAATTGGAATTGAACAATGTAACGAAATTATAATTTAACAGAATGTACTAAAACAAAATGACAATCAGACTACACTGTATATAAGAAGCGGTAATTGCTTATGGGTATAGTATTTGGAAAGGGCACTACATTAATTTTCTGTAATGCAATGGTATGAAAGATGCTAAAAAAAGCGTAAAAACATACGAAACCTGCCTGAAAAGTGTTAAGTGTGCGTGTGAGGTACGTGGGTGTGCGCGTGATGAACTAAAAAATGACAATACTTAATGTAACATGAATTTTCTGTGCTCGACAACGTCGTAAAAACACGAATTTCCTATGCTGGACAATCTCTCCTCGAGCCGCTGATCTATATCTACATCTACATTTATACTCCGCAAGCCACTCAACGGTGTGTCGCGGAGGGCACTTTACGTGCCACTGCCATTACCTCCCTGTTCTGTTACAGTCGCGTATGGTTCGCGGGAAGAGCGACTATCTGAAAGACTCCGTGCGCGATCGAATCTCTCTAATTTTACATTCGTGATCTCCTCGGGAGGTATAAGTAGGGGGAAGCAATATATTCTATACCTCATTCAGAAACGCACCCTCTCGAAACCTGGTGAGCAAGCTACACCGCGATGCAGAGCGCCTCTCTTGCAGAGTCTGCCACTCGAGTTTGCTAAACATCTCCGTAACGCTATCACGGTTACCAAATAACCCTGTGACGAAGCGCGCCGCTCTTCTTTGGATCTTCTCTATCTCCTCCGCCAACCCGATCTGGTATGGATCCCACACTGATGAGCAATACTCAGGTATAGATCGAATGAGTGTTTTGTAAGCCACCTCCTTTGTTGATGGACTACATTTTCTAAGGACTCTCCCAATGAATCTCAACCTGGTACCCGCCTTGCTAACAATTAATTTTAAATGATCATTCCACTTCAAATCGTGCCGCACGCATACTCCCAGATATTTTACAGAAGTAACTGCTACCAGTGTTTGTTACGCTATCATATAATCATTCAATAGAGGATCCTTCTTTCTATGTATTCGCAATACATTACATTTGTCTATGTTAAGGGTCAGTTACCACTGCCTGCACCAAGTGCCTATCCGCTGCATATCTTCTTGCATTTCGCTACAATTTTCTAATGCTGCAACTTCTCTGTGTACTACAGCATCATCCGCAAAAAGCCGCATGGACCTTCCGACACTATCTACTAGGTCATTTATATATATTGTGAAAAGCAATGGTTCCATAACACTCCCCTGTGGCACTTATGTATGTATGTATGTATGTATATATTAAGGGAGCTGACATGCCTATATAAATTGGTAACCACACAAGATAACTCAAATGGCCAAAAAATAAAGGCTATGGCCATATCGGCAAAAGTTATCAACCCACATAAAGAGATACAAGCCCAGACACTGTGCACCTCCGTATGACGTCAGTGCACAGTGTGAGGCAATTGTAATGTATCATATATCATTTTTTATTTCTTTTCTCTCTCTCTCTCTCTCTCTCTCTCTCTCTCTCTGGCATACAAACAAAACAGAGATATGCTCTTTAATTTTTTAATTTCTTTATATCCATCTGTTCGTCTCTATAAGTTATAGTGGGCGGACGTATTACGAGTTCCGCAGAGTTAATATTGTTAACAAATCTGTTTGTCTCTATAAGCTGTAGCGGGCGGACGTATGAGGAGTTCCGCCGCATTAATATTGTTCAAAAATGTGTATTCTAACCGGACATTAAAGAATTGTTACAAAAGTTATTTTGAGGCAAAGTTTAACAAAAAAACCATCATTTAATCATTCGGCAACGCGCCGATAATCCTTCATCAAGAGGATCGAAGCAAACAAGAGGAATCTGCGTGAGCAGAGGAGGGGCGATCGTTATAGCCAGCTCTATGCACAATGGCGATAACGAGAAGTACGCACATTTAAATGGTGAATGTTGGTCTTAAGTACACTCCTGGAAATGGAAAAAAGAACACATTGACACCGGTGTGTCAGACCCACCATACTTGCTCCGGACACTGCGAGAGGGCTGTACAAGCAATGATCACACGCACGGCACAGCGGACACACCAGGAACCGCGGTGTTGGCCGTCGAATGGCGCTAGCTGCGCAGCATTTGTGCACCGCCGTCGTCAGTGTCAGCCAGTTTGCCGTGGCATACGGAGCTCCATCGCTGTCTTTAACACTGATAGCATGCCGCGACAGCGTGGACGTGAACCATATGTGCAGCTGACGGACTTTGAGCGAGGGCGTATAGTAGGCATGCGGGAGGCCGGGTGGACGTACCGCCGAATTGCTCAACACGTGGGGCGTGAGGTCTCCACAGTACAGAGATGTTGTCGCCAGTGGTCGGCGGAAGGTGCACGTGCCCGTCGACCTGGGACCGGACCGCAGCGACGCACGGATGCACCCCAAGACCGTAGGATCCTACGCAGTGCCGTAGGGGACCACACCGCCACTTCCCAGCAAATTAGGGACACTGTTGCTCCTGGGGTATCGGCGAGGACCATTCGCAACCGTCTCCATGAAGCTGGGCTACGGTCCTGCACACCGTTAGGCCGTCTTCCGCTCACGCCCCAACATCGTGCAGCCTGCCTCCAGTGGTGTCGCGACAGGCGTGAATGGAGGGACGAATGGAGACGTGTCGTCTTCAGCGATGAGAGTCGCTTCTGCCTTGGTGCCAATGATGGTCGTATGCGTGTTTGGCGCCGTGCAGGTGAGCGCCACAATCAGGACTGCATACGACCGAGGCACACAGGGCCAACACCCGGCATCATGGTGTGGGGAGCGATCTCGTACACTGGCCGTACACCTCTGGTGATCGTCGAGGGGACACTGAATAGTGCACGGTACTTCCAAACCGTCATCGAACCCATCGTTCTACCATTCCTAGACCGGCAAGGGAACTTGCTGTTCCAACAGGACAATGCACATCCGCATGAATCCCGTGCCACCCAACGTGCTCTAGAAGGTGTAAGTCAACTACCCTGGCCAGCAAGATCTCCGGATCTGTCCCCCATTGAGCATGTTTGGGACTGGATGAAGCGTCGTCTCACGCGGTCTGCACGTCCAGCACGAACGCTGGTCCAACTGAGGCGCCAGGTGGAAATGGCATGGCAAGACGTTCCACAGGACTACATCTAGCATCTCTACGATCGTCTCCATGGGAGAATAGCAGCCTGCATTGCTGCGAAAGGTGGATATACACTGTACTAGTGCCGATATTGTGCATGCTCTGTTGCCTGTGTCTTTGTGCCTGTGGTTCTGTCAGTGTGATCATGTGATGTATCTGACCCCATGAATGTGGCAATAAAGTTTCCCCTTCCTGGGACAATGAATTCACGGTGTTCTTATTTCAATTTCCAGGAGTGTATATTGAATATTGAAGGTCTGTTGATATTAGTGCCAGTTAAAGTTCACTAAGGATATATGTACCTTTCAATTTCTTTCAATTATTCTTTCAAAATTTCCCTTTTAATTATTTAAGCAGCAATTTTAATCGGTTTCAGATATATACTACATTTTATCCCCCACACCCAGCCACTATTCAACACCGTATACGTGTATAGTTGTAGTTGATGCAAACAATGGAAAACGTTGTTGAAACAGAAAACTCGTGCATAACTAAAAAAGTAGATTGTCGAAAACGAACAGAGGCAAACTCCTCCAGGAAATGTAACACCAACGTATCGTCCACAGCAATGAAATTAGTAACAGGACACGTTTCCGTAAGTTGAAGGATGTAGAAGGGAACGTCTTTATGCAAGGAACGATCGTGACAATTGCTTGAAGGCTTATATGAAAACCTAAATGTGGATGGCTACGGGCGGATTCGAATTTCTCAGATACGAGGTCGGTACTGCAGACTATACATGTCTGATCTCAGAATGTTAGAGCATCAGTGGAAGGTCAACTCAAGAGCTTGCGCGATTGCCATGATTTTCCACAAATAAACGTTCCACTTCGCTTAGGATTTATCATTATAACGCTCCATGATCTTAGCAGGTACGCCTAGAAAAAGCCGTGTTTCTTGAATTACAGAAAACCATTGGATACAGTTACACACCCTAGCCTAAGAACGAAATAAGAATGTGCAAATTGTTTGTGACTGGATTGAAGATTGCAAATAGAACCGAGCATGAATTACTAGACAGAAATCTACTGATGCAAAAAAGCTTCCAGGGTACCCCAAAGGAGTGTTGCATAACAATTGGTAGATAATATTAGAACCTCGCAACATTGTTATCCGGACGACGTTGTTGTAATCAGGGACCGGCAGCTAATACTCAAAAACGTATTGTACATAAACAGGCGGAAAGGCCGGTTAATATTTGATTTCATAATTTGCGAATTATCACTGGCAGTGATTTGGGAGTATGCATAAGGAGTAATTTAAAGAAAACGGCAAAGTAAAAATGGTGTTGAGATGTCTAAGTAATACTAGTTAAGTATTGCTCCTCAGGTAGGCACTTGTACCAGATTGATTCTGGATATAATTTAATTTATTTTCTGAAAAATTATTTTTAAACTTGACTAAAATAAATATTACTTTTTTTTTACATTGTGCACAATACAGTATATTTGAAAGAAGTATTAAGCTTGTCATATAAGCGTGAATAAGCTGAAAATACTAGAAAATCTGATGTATTTAATATAATTTCCTTACGTAAGTGTCTTTCATTGACAAAAACGTTCAAATACTCCAAACAACATTCTGTGTTTATACGAGCGGTAAGTTGCTTTCGTACTTCGTTTTATTACTGGAAGTACGTGGTATTGTAATTTCAGGCCAAAGCCTAACTGTGCTATTTTTAATCAATTAACTGAAAAAAACTAATTAGAAGAGATAATATTCTTGTCCGCTGCAGTGTTAGAAGAGAAAATGTTCGAATTTCTTCACTTGTCTTTCATGTCTTTAGCGTAGCTGAAATACTTTCATGTGTACCGCTTAATGGCTGCGGCTGTAGCTGGCCATCGATGATCCCTCTGTTACTACAAACGAAGCTAAATTCTGAAAAGGGCTGGAATATCTGGAGTTGCATGTCAGCTATATACATCAAATAATTTCAACATGTACTTTTAAAACATACATCAAAATATTTGCAACTTTTAGATACCTTTTGTTCTACAGCAGTCATTACTAATTATATATTCGACCGATCAAGTAACAGAGAGAGATCGAACTTTTCTAACGGGTCTCTTTATAATATGAATATCATGAAGATCACAGATAATAATTAATAGTTCTTTCTGTGATTAACATAACATCCGTACATGTTTTACTCTCTGGTACATCATACAGCACTGATAATTATTATTTTCGTACAAAAGCTTTTCTCATACTATAAATGTCACACACTTTGCATCACATATAATATGCTGTATATCATACGCACGTCATAAGTATACTTGTTTATGGTTTTTTTTACACAATTTCAGACATCCTTTCGTATGGGGACGCCTCAAATTCACGGAGGAATTTTAAAAGAACAGGGCGTTTCGTCACATCTACAGCAAGTAAGTGCAGAAGTGTCATGGAGATGCGTATGCAACTTCAGAGGCAGACACTGTAAGACTGGTGTTGTGAATCGCAAAGATGGCTTACTTTGAAAATTCACAGTGTTTGCCTTCATAGAGTAAGCAAATATAATACTATTTTCTTCTACTTGTATCATGAAGTTAAATTACGGTTATCGGAGCTCACACGGAGGTTTACCAAAAGCCGCTTTCCGCGACCACTCGCGAGTGGAACAGTATAAGTGACAATGGTTCACGAAAGTATCCTTCACCACGCACCGAAAGTGGCAAGAATTGAAACAGATGCAACAAGTTATGTTTATTCAAGAAATGAGCGAAAGAGACTCACAAACTCGTCGAACCTTTATCTGTGATGTTCAAAAACATGACCACTGTGCAGCAATTGTGATATCTTGCATGTGGAATTCGCAAACAACGAAATTTTCGGTATTTGGCGTTTACCGTAGAGTCATTGGCTAGTCCCTATGTACGAGGGTTGATTGAGAAGTAATGCCTCCACCTTCTTAACTCTTCAACAGTTGGCAGATTTGGTATACGGCAGATAATGGCTTGTTCCGTACTCTCTTCTCTACAGCTCCAGCTGGCGGGAAGCCTTCGCAATGAACGGTTGTGTTGTTACAGTGTAAAGTATGGAACCCTGCGCAGACGGTCGGTCAATGCGATTTAACGTGCAGTCATTGAATTCTTGAGAGCAGAAGGTGTCACCCCAAAAGGAGATTCATCATAGAATGAAAGCAGTCACTGGGATTTTGTGCTTCATCTGTTCCCGATGAGTATTACGAACCGGTTACTAAACGATTTAACTACGGCGCTGTAACCCTTGAAGTAAAAGTAAAGGTGGTAGCACTAGCCAGGAATTATCCAAATTGGGACTTACAAACACTGCAAAAGAACGGAGCAACATCAGCCCTGAAAAGGAAGAAGGACTTAAAATTGTGGGAAAGTGATATCCTTAAAGGAGGGACAACATACGCACAAATACCAGGCGATAAATTAGTGGAAATACAACAGATTTGTCGAATCTCATTGTCGTAACGAGAAAGTAACAACGAGAATACGTCAGGAGTGGGCTGCAGGTGCAGCGGTTCGATATACGGCCAACAAGGATTTTACGTTTGCTGCATCATTATCTAGGGCAAGAAATTTCAAATCGGAATATAAAATTCGTCAACGGCACGTAACTAAATACGTCTCTCATAAGGAGATACAAAATATAGTAGATATACATAAAGTGGCGCCTCTTTTCAGCACGCAAACATCACTTATGACCAGTTTTAATTGTGATTAAGTGATCAACACCGATCAAACAGGATGGGAGTATCGGGTGAACATTCGACGCACGTTATCGCATAAGGGAGAAAAACGAACCTTTGTCGCAGTTGGTAGTAAAAACAAACTAACACATTCGTACACGGCGCAATATCCCTTCACAACCTCTTTAAAAGTGTTTCCTAAGGTTTTCCTGTGTTTACAAGAAACGAATGTTACATTTGGTCCTCGGGTTATAGAAGATGTCAATCATTTAACCGACTCATTGAAAAATGTTTACATTACCTGCTCCAAATCCAGGAAACTGACGAATTCGATTTACAGAACATTTCTTGGGAATGTTTTAAAACCATACGTTTCTGATAACAAGTTTTGTCTAACATTGGACTCCTGGAGTGGACAAATTAATACTACAATATATGACGCAATGTTTGTAGATGGCGAGGGTCAGCCGGCGTGCCCAGTAAAAGTAGTACCGACAAACTGCACACCTGTATTCCAACCGTGTGATGTTTATGTATATCACCAGGTCAAAAATTTTATTTCCAGGCTTCAGAATTGCAGTGTGCTTCTGGAAACCCAGCGGCAATTGCACAACCGCACGGATGCAATAACTATTCACAGCATAATTCATAACCAACTTTCAGCACCGACTTTTCAGGCAATGATATCGTATACGTGGTACGCATCAAAATTAATTCCCAAAAAACACATATTTTTAAATGTAAACCAAGTTTGTTTTCCGCCGACTCTTCGGTAGGAACAGTGTAGCTGTCGAAAGATTGCATTCATTAGATGTTCTTGGTGCCGTGAGTATATTTGTTTCGAATATTTATACGACAAGTACCATCCATCTATTTGTTCGAAGAAAAGTGAGGACAGGTAACGCTGACTGGAAGAGCCTTTGCAAAGTGACCTGGAGTATGATTTTAGTTGTTTACTATCCCAATAGGTTTGAGAAATTTATTTGCCTACCTCCCTACTATCATTCCTTGTTGATTTACTTACCTTATTAACCCTCCTATCCCTATCAATTGAGATATGGATAAATACAAGCGCAAAGAAAAACACCCGGTAGGTTTATTCGAGATTCGAACCCGGGTTCTCCGATTCCCAACCGGTTACCTTGATCGTTGCGCTATCGGTACTGGCGACGAATAATCGTTTAACATGAGGGTACAGAAGCGGCAGTTGTAAAGGTTTCTTACCTCGATTTCTGGAAAAGTATGCGTTTTCTGGCCCCATACCTGATGATGAGGATGCACTATTTACAATTATCTATCGATCCCGCTATTTTTGAGTCCATTGCTCGGTATAACCTTTAGGGGTGAGTTTCTCAAAAACGCGAGGGTGTTGATCAAAAATATCTTAGATTCTTTCGTTTTAGGTTGTACACAAGCAACCTGCCAAATCTGAGCCGAATCGGTTGGCCGTATCTGAGGCCTTCCCCTTGTAAGGGCCACTTGTACCATCTGAAATCTCTTCTTTGCATATACAGCAGGTTTGTCAGTGACATCGATAAGGAGCTTCCTGCATAGTCTGGGTATAGAACGACTAAAATAATTAGAAGTATTGGTAAAAAATTATATATTTTCCTTCACTGTAAGGAGGAATATAATTACAAACAAGGAGCTATAGAGGCACCACATAGGCTATACTTTGTCAGAGGTTGCTTCCTATCTGCTGAAGGCTATACTGTTTTCCTACTTGACGCCCCGACCAGGAGTGGCAGAGCGCATGCTAGAGACTTGTTGGAAGCCGCGGAGCGGCGCTGGTCTCGACTCGCAAGTCCAGCGATACTATTACGGACCGCGGTCGATAACTGCAACCCCTAACAAGTGTGATATCGAACGTTGATACCACAGATAGTAATTTTAGAAGGCTACTTAACGATATATTATCAATATTGTACACTGCTGACTCAAAGATGTTAATCCAGTGTCAGTTCCATTTTATTATGCCAGACACATCTATTAAAACCTAGTTAGCTGCTGGAGACGTTTCACATATTTACTCGAGTTTTAATAACCTGCTGTTAGCAACAGATGAAATTTTAAAAAGTATTGAAGGCGAATAATGGGTGAACAACTTTCGAAGAGGCTTAAATGAAGTCAGGAACAGTAAGAAACTGCTAATTCGTTCTGCTTATTTCTATTTCAGGAGTCGAGTATGTACATGTGTGATTAGGTGATGGGATAGGGTTCAAGGATACTAGACACTTTCTGGAAAGTTATTTTCTGAGTTTCTGAGAATAGTTTGCAGAAAAGAATGTGTATGAAATCCAGATGTTAAAATTACTTTTCAGTATGTTACTTCATCGAAGAGTCATGTAGTTTCTACTGTGTGACAGCATTATCAACAAAACATAACAAAAGTTTTATTCTATAAAGAAAAGTTAATATCCTAGTGTGGGGTGATTGTAATTTAAGAAAATATCCATTGTATCTGATTTTACTGTGTTTACGCCTTCCGCATTCCTCATGCCAGACCCCTTGCCAGCGCTAACCCCGACCCGCAACCATCCGTCGGCAGCCTCCTCGGGCAATCAGCACCCGAATGCACCAAGCTGCAAATTGCACATGCAAATGTAAAATCTCTGACAGGTCACTTTGACGAGTACAAATATATATTTCAAACTACTTGATATACACGTAATGAACTCTACTCCTCTCATGGACATAAACGAAAAACTTCAGGGATTCACTAACAAAACTACTCAACTGTAAGACAAATATGCTCCAATAAAGACCAGAAAAGTAAAAAAGGAAACCTACACCTTAGCTGAGTGATGAACGAAACCAGCTCATGAATATCAGAGGCGCTGCACATCGAGCATACAAGATACTTCCATACTTCCTACACCTGAAAATCATACTGTATACAAGCAGAAACGAAACATAGTCAGTCAAACGTTGAGAAAAGCTAAGCTCAGGCATGCCCATACATTAACTGACAATAGATACAGACCAGCTATCCAGTGCAAAAATCTCCGTACTCTCGGTTTAGACAAAATAAAAGTTGCAGAAAATCCCATGGTCCCAGCTGAAGAACTAAACCGATTCTTCATATTACTTACAACCACAACTGAACCGCAAAGAAAGAGAATCATTGATTACTTCATGGGGATGAATGACTGTAGCAAAGAAAAAATCCATCTACAGTTCGTCATTTGCAATACTCTCAAGAAAGCCATTATGCGGATTAGATCAGTATCTACTGGACATGATGGCATCGCTATCCAGATAGTAAAACTTATTATTGATCCACTACAGCCCTCTATATAACAGACATTTTCATCTATTCCTGAGTCCTGGAAACTGGGACAAATTAAGCCACTGCCTAAAAAGGACATTGCCACAGTACCCTCTGACTACCGTCCCATCTGCATTCTTCCTGCACTATCAAAAACCTTAGAATATATAGTCTTGACCAGCTCACCAACTACATAACTACTAAAAACCTAATAGACGAATACCAATCAGGTTTGCGTAAACATCGAAGCACAAACTCAGGTTCCGAGTTCGAGTCTCGATCCGGCACACAGTTTTAAACTGCCAGGTAGTTCCATATCAGCGCACACTCCACTGTAGAGTGAAAATCTCACTATCGAGGCACATCCGCATTGATAAAGGTGACAGATGACCTGAAAATTGCCACGAATTGACAAAAAGCGACTGTGATTCTTAGATTTCAGCAAAGCATTTGACACTGTCGACTTCGACATCTTACTTGCCAGACTTAGCGGTCTAAATTTCTCACCAAGTACAGTGCAATTGTTTCGGTCAAACATGACGTCTTGTCAGCAACGTGTCCTGTCCAGGATATAAAATGACAATGGCGGCAGGTAGTGTCAGGCGTTCCCCAAGGCTCAGTATTAGGTCCTATACTGTTCTCTGTGTGTGCAAATGATGTGTCATCGGTTCAGATCTATTGCAAATATCTCATGTATGCTGATGACCTTCAGTTGTATGTAAGTGAAAACCCAATCAATCTTAAGAAATCTATGGAAAATTTCAATACTGACTTCGATGCAATATCAGAATGGGCACAGAACATTGGACTAAAACTCAACCCTTCTAAAACTCAAGCGTTACTCATTGCTCACTCTAAGCTCATTAGCCCAAAACATTGGAAATCCGAACCATCTGTAATCCTAAATGGAACAAATACCAACTATTCTCCCTCAGCAAAGAGTTTGGGGGTAATAATAGATAAAAATCTAAATTGGACAGAGCGCTTAACTGCAGTGTGAAAAAAAGCGTCAGCATCACTTTATACCCTTCAAAAATATAAAAAAACTCTTCCCATTAGATCTGAAAAGGGAATTAGTACAAACGCTTATACTTTTAATCATTGACTACATCGATATTATGCTACAATGTATCTCTCAGGAAAATTAAATGTAGTGTTTCCTCACTTCTTGGTAAAACAAGTTGACGTTTAAGGTATATTTCGCAGCGATATCTGGTTTAGTTGGCCATCATCAGGAAATAATTGACTAGCGTGTAAAGTTGTTGCATTACACATGAGGTGTAAGTGGTGCTAATATTCAAGACTATAAAAGTGGGTTAAAAGCCGAGAGCTATGTGAGGAAGTTAACCTTGCATTACTTCACAACTGTTGTTTCACCAGGTATCCAGTCTAGCTTACCAAATTCCCAACTAGACTAACATTAATTATAATCCTTTAGTATTCATCTTACGATAACCGGTGATGTTCCGTTAAAATTTCAGCATATCAAACTTGATTCATAACTAAACTGGTGCCTTATTTAGAATTGTGAAAATGGGAGTTTGCAATCTTACAGATCACATCAAATAGGGAGCCGAGATTGGGAGACTACATACAACACTTCATTCATAAAATAACACACGAAGTACGTTGAAACATATCCAAGAGGAAATTAACCACTACCAACCAATTCAATTTTCACCCAAAGAAGTTACGTTCGTAGCGCAATCCTTTCCGTCATAAAATTACCACACACTGGTATACTAAATTCATACTAACTCTCTGTGAAATCTTCCCGAAAAGAATAGCTGAGGGCTACTTTGATGATTACACCACATGCCTCACGTTGTCAACTTGGTTTACACAAAGAGTGTAACTCCACAATGATTTTGATAATTAAAATAAATTAGATCGAAAAGCATTTTACAAAAGAAAAACTTCGAACTGGTTACCATCGTCTTACTACTAACCTGATGGGTCAAACAATTCTATAAGCACGTGGTACTGATCTCACAAAGTACAGCCCACGTGGGTTGAACATAAAGAAAAGTTGCTAGATTGAAAAACATTTTCAAGACGAGGCGTTGTAATCTCAAGCACATTCGCGTTTAAGATTGATGATCTTAGAGTTACTGATCAATACGTGGTTCCACTTTACTTACAAAGTAGTGACAAAGCAACTAGCGGAAGATATTCTGAACTTCACACTCGAAATACACTGTGTTGCAATTTAAGATAACATTAGATATTTTAGAGCTAAACCTGAAATAAAGGTGATTAAATTTTCAGTTAGGCTGAACTTAAGAAATCCATTGTCCTACGGACTTAGCACACACGCGCTTAGCCGGAGATCTTACCACTTCAGAACTCTCGGCGCGGACAGACTGACCTGGGCTCCTACCGTGCTTAACAGGTACAAACGGAAGTGACCAGAGAGGCAGCTTCCTATACTAACATGACAAGGGACGGACAGGACCATACTAAGAATAGAAACCTCTCTGCTTTTAGAAAACGTAGCTACCTGTTCCTACGTTGGTCCTACTGTTCTCTAGCAGACAGGCTTGTCTGCTACCATCAAGCATGGAACTAGAAATACATTTGCTCATTCATCCTCTCACACAGAATGGAAGGGGGATGAGAGTAACTTATCATATACAGTATATAAAAGAAAGCGGATGTAGGTTCCGTAAGAGACTGTGTGAGATGAATTACATATACACTGTGTTTTAAAGTGTAGTAGTGTGGCAGATCGTTCTTGTTCATGTGTAAGAGTAACACGTTTCACTGCTCAGTCTCCTCCCAGATAGTCAGAAACACCACAGTAAATTTAGAAGAGAAATTTATGCCGTAAATGACAACAGATTTAAGAAATTAACATGAAAGGAATCCAACAGAGACCTTTCAAGCGTCCGAAAGAGACACTAATTTATACTTGACATAAAGGTACTATGAAGGCACACAGAATCTTTGATCGTGATGCGAGAAATTTTTATTAACCTTAAGTTAAATTTTACACATCGACGCACTCTGATTTAAATATTTTTGTGTAATGATGGACATGGCACCGTTTAATTCGTGTGTCTATGAACATGGCACCGTAAACATAGAATTTCCCGGCAGTGCTGCCGAACGAGGCATCTCGAGGAATACAGGACACTGTTGTCCTTGCCTTGACAGGGATGGGCAGATAAGCGCCGCCTTGGAGAGCGTTGTGGGCGAGTGCGATTGGACAGGAAGAAGCAGGCCGGCATGCCACAGCTGGTGTGACTACGTTGGTGCGGGAGATACTTATTTGTCGCTGTGGATTTCAGTGTTCCGATGAAGCATCCGTATTACGTAGTTGGATATCCCCCACAGTAGTTCTATGTGTTTCGTGTTATTGTTCGAAGTAATCTGATAGTCACCATTTACAGTGCAGCCTTAGGTAACGGTTCTTTACCTCAGTATTCTGTTCGCAGGATCTTGTTCATATCCTTGTAGACATATAATAGGTGTAATTAAACTGTTGACCTACGCTGATGTTGCACGTAAGGTTATTTGGATGTCATGAAAGGCAAGTCCTCTCAGCCGTGGTGTAAGTATTGACGTTTATGGTCTGACTGGCTATCGGCTGTTTGATGCGCCCATTGAAAAGTGCCATTGCTTGCTATTTGTAGTGGAGGGAGCCCGCAATTCTGAAGCTGAGATTCCAGTTGCTCTGTCAGTTGTAAGGAATCAATTGTGACCGCTTGGCCTTGCGCTGTTTCTGCATGGATTAATGAGCTTTATTTGGTGAGAATCTGAGTTATATGGTGCTAGTGAGGGTTTTGACCCAAGCAGTGTATCGGCAGGTTCCACCATTCTGGTTCTCAGTAAACTGTACCATGATTCGAACTCTTTACTTTTTGTACGCGCGTTCCAACCATGCTATGTCGAAATAGTGTGAGGAAGTGGCTTCTTGCTTAGCCATGCTCGGTATTATCATGCAGGATAGTGTACTTGTGAACTGATTAACGTCTGTTAAATCGTACTTAACGGGTTTTCGCCTGAATATGCTAACAACTGCATAAGTTATGTTCTGGCAAGGATTAATGTAAATGTTTGTAAGTGTGCCAGAAGAACCATATACCTTTATTTAAACGGTGGTCCAACTTGTTTTTAGCTGTTGAGGTGTTACCTAATTATTTTAATATGATTTTGTTGACCACTTCAGATACTGTCCGAATTGAAAGCCCTATTCAAAGTTTTGAAAGATAAAATTAACTCTCATAGTAATTATAGCTTTAGTTCTGTTCAATATATCTGTTATGATTTGCTCTTGTCTTTAAAGATTTTGGAGTGTTCCAGTCAGGCTTTCTGTGCTGTGCATTAGACTAGTTGAAATTAAAAGTGGTTAAGCGTGTGAGGGGTCCACTTGTACGCGGAGCCAGATTTTGTTACACATTTCATGAAAAATGACATGTATTGGTTATAAAATGTACAAGCGATTGTATCTTTGACACAACTGAACCAAAGATGTTGCCTGAGTGGCAGAATCGATTGTAAATACGGGCGCGCAGAGCGAGTAGCAGTTGCCGTTGCACTCTGTTAAAGGTAGGATGTAACACTTAATGCTAGTGGCTAGCTGTTAGAATTTAGATGTTGGCCTATGGACGCAGTACAATACAGTTTTGTAAGATAATGAAATTTTGTATATTTAGTTTTAAGTATGCAGCAACGCAATGTGGATCTTGCTAATTTTACAGCTCTGACCTTTTAAAGGTAGGTACCAAGTATTTGTCATTAGGTTTAATGTACAGGTTGATCAGATATACCCGATTTGTAATATTTTGTGTGTTTTGTAATCCTGATGCAGTCAAGTCAGACTTTGAAATCTATTTTGTCAAACCACGCCAGTCTTTTTGTCAAGTAACAATCCAAGTATTTTTACTTATGTCAGCAAGTGAGAATTTTAGAACAGTTGAGAAGTTCACTGATTTTGAAGTTAATGTACACAAAATGAACTTCATTTTGAACACAATTTTCGAACTCAAGTATTCGGTCTTAAGATATCTGGTTATCAGTACCTTAACCTCTTCCATGTCCAGTTTGTTTAAATTCAATGATTATTTTTTAAAAGAAAGGATTTTTCAACAAGAGTCAGAAAAACTTAATGTGCCAGGATAAGAAAAGTATTAATGTTTCTAACAGCTTTAATACGGGCAGCACTGCAGAGCGCTGAGCCATTGTCCATAATTATCACAAAACATTTGCAAGATGCTCACTAGACTGAGTAAACTTCTGAGGGATTGATTTCACTATAGGCATTACATATTGGTTTTCCAGATTAAGTTATTTAATTTTTCTTTGGATTACGTTAAAACTGATTAAGCACATCATTTGCACAAAAACACAATACACAGTAAATCTGGATAGCACAAAGATATTTTTATGGAACGTTACAAGCGGAGGCCGTTCCTTTTCAAAGATGCTGCCTGTAAGCGATTGACTGTTGCCGCTTTCAAACCTGGCCTTCATCTTATGAAGCCTGACTTAACTAATGGACTGAAGCTTTAATACGAGCCATTTGTAGCCGTTTGCTATTTATTTTGCCGTTCTCAAAACGATTATTTTACTGTATGTTAATTTGGAAATATTCATTTTCTGTGTTCTAAAATTTTGGTATTCCCGAACTCAGTTTTAAGAAAATTTTAATAGTTTTTTATTTTAAATTTTCCAACGTCTTATTGCAGTGGTAACACCGGTTATGATGGGATCACTGAAGTTCACCGCTGACGGGCTCGGTTAGCACTTGGATGGGTGACCGTCCGGCCTGCCGAGTGCTGTTGGCAAGCGTGTGGCATTCAGCCTTGTGAGGCGAAATGAGTAACTACTTGTCTCAGAAATAGCAGCTCCGATCCCAAGAACTGACAACGGCCGGGGGCCGGGAGAGCGGTTTGCTCACCTCACGCCACTCCATATCTGCATCCAGTGACGCTTATAGGTTGAGGATGACACAGCGGTCTGTCACTACTGTCGGGTCTTCCGTGAACTATTCGGACAGATTTTTTTTTTAAATTTTAAATCTAACATTCAAGTTAACTTGTTGTTAGCTAGAATGTAAATATTTCTTACTTTTCTTTGTGGAGATGCTGCCAGAAGGTACTAAACGGGCTTCTACGTTATTGTTCATTTATGGTAATTAAATTGAAGTTGAACGTATATTTATGTTCGAATTGCATCCAGCTCCTTACAACTCCTACACCTAAGCCCACATTCTTAAGTCAGTAATGTAACTTTTTTATGTATTTACTTATTTTTGAGCCATGAGTCTTCTGACTAGTTTGATGCGGCCCGCCACGAATTGCTCTCCTATGTCACCCTTGTCAGATAGCACTTGCAACCTACGGCTTCAGTTGTTTGTTGGACGTATTCCGATCTCTTTCTCAGATTTTACCCTCTGCAGCTCCCTCTAGTACCATGGATGTTAATCCCTAATGGCTTAACGTATGTCCTCTCATCCTGTCCCTTCTTCGAGTCAGTGTTTTTTACAAATTCCTTTTCTCGCCGATGCAGCGGATGATCTCATTCCTTACCCTATCAGCCCACCTACTTTTCAACATTATTCTGTAGACCACATCTCAAAGGCTTCGGTTCTCTTCTGTTCCGATTTTCCCACAATCCTTATTCCTCTACTATGCGGTGCTGTGCTCCGAACCAACATTCTCAGAAATTTCTTCCTCAAATTAAAACCAACGTGTCATACTAAAAAACTTCTACCGGTCAGGCATACCCTTTCTGCCAGTGCTAGTGTGCTTTTTCTTTCCTCCTTCCTCTGTCCGTCATGGTTTATTTTGCAGCCTTGGTAGCAGAGTACCTTAACTTCCTCTACTTCGCGATCCTGAACTGTTATGTTAAGTTTCTGTTGTTCTCATTTCTGCCGTTTCTCATTACTTTCATCTTTCTTCGATCTACTCTCTTTATTCTGTACTCATTAGATTGTTCATTCCATTCAACAGCTTCTGTAATCCTCCATTTCACTGAGGATGGAAATGTCATCAGCGAATTTTATCATTGATGCCTTTTCACCTTATATTTTAATCCCCATCTTGAGCCTTTCTTTTGTTTTCGTCGTTGCTTCTTCGGTGTATAGATTGAAAAGTAGGATGGATAGTACACCTTTTTAATCCGAGCATTTCGTCTTCCACTCTTTTTATTCCCTCTTTGCTCTAGTACATATTATATATTGCCCGCGTTTCTCTATAGCTTACCTTTATTTTTCTCAGCGTTTCGAGCATCTTGCACCATTTCACACCGACGAACGTTTCTTAAAGGTCAACAAATCCAGTGAGCGCGTCTTGCTTTTTGTTCAGTCTATAAAGGCACATTTGCATGCCGTGCGTGAGCTTCCTCGGAAACGCGAAATCTTAGTTAAATAATTAATCTCTGACAAATAAATAAAGCCTATGGCACAGAACTGCAGCGCTATGCCACTGATAAAACAAAATACAATTATGACACTCTTATGTTTGATTAACAAGAAGGAGGAGGTCGAGTAGAATAGCTGATGCGGGAAGCACGTTATTTTATTAATTGGTACACTGCCATATTTGATGTTATATAAGAACACTGCGAGTTGAAATCTTACTAGGCACTCGATTCTGTAAAGAATTTATATTTATGAAAGTAAGTAGAATTATTTAACTGTAGGCTTATTCGTTGAATATATCTGATTTAACCAAGTGTGTAAACTTTTTGATGTTTAGTAGACAGTCACCTCTGTACGACGTATTTACATGGCTCGCAAATTATTCTAATATTGAGATTTAGATTTTGAGTCCGCACCTACCGGAGCAGTCTTTGGAAACAATTTAAATACGAAGTCCGATTATCTGAGCCTTATTTCACTGTCAACTACGAATAACATTGCATTTACGAAAAAGCCATTGTCAAGCGTCTGATACCAAATAATTAAACGTCCACGTTCCAGATAGGCAAATATTAATTACAATCAATCACTATCATATATAACTAATAATCAATATTTTATTTTATTTTTTATTTATTTAATTATTTCATAAGTCTTGCTTCCGTTATCAAAGGCAACGCCAGAACAGTTTCTCTGCTGGATTTATTTTTCCTAAAGCAAAATAGATCGTCAGCCAAACTGATCGTCGTTTAACATATCCTCAGTTTTCTTTTCCATTTTTCTACACGTCAATCTTGTAGCAGCTTGGATGCATGAGCTGTTAACCTGATTGTGGGGTAGTTTTCGCACTTGTCTGCTTTTGCTATCTTCAAAATTGTGTGCATGATGTATTTCCGAATGACTGAAGGAATATCGCCAGTCTCTCACATTCTCCACACCAACGTGAACAGTCGTTTACTTGCCACTTCTCCCAATGATTTTAGAAATTCCGATGAAATTTTATCTATCGCTTCTGCCTTATTTGATTCTAAATCTTCCAAAGCTCTTTGAAATTCTGATTCTTATACTGGATCCCCTATCTGTTCTTTTATCACGCCACCAGACATGTCTTCACTTCTTAAAGACACTCTTTCCACCTATGCGCTCTCTCCTGTGCTTTTTAACAGTGGATTGCCTATTGCACCTTAAATGGTACCGCTCTTGCTTTTGATTTCACAGAAGATTGTTTTGACTTTTCTATAATTCCTCTTCCTGAAAATCATTTCTTACATTTTCCTTGTAGCCATTTTGCCGTACCTTCCCTGCACCTACTATTTATTTTATGCCTCAGTGACTTGTATTTCTGTATTCCTGAAATGTTTTCTTTTTGTACCTCCTCCTGTCGTCGATCAACTGAAGTATTTCTTGTATTATGCACGATTTCTTCGAAGTTACTTTTATCGTACCTACGTTTTCTTTCCAACTTCAGTGATTTCCCATTTTAGATTCGTCCATTCCCCTTCAATTGAACTGCCTACTCTGCTATTCATGATCTAATAAGTACATTAAATCCTGAAATGTGAATTTTGGTTTCCTAACAGCCATCGTGTCCTAGGGGTCATTGTTGATAACTGGAAATCGTCAATATGTAAGGGGTCATGTGATTTGTTTGGACGTTGACTTTCGAATATGAGAGAAACAAGCACGACCGAGGTAAATATTTAGTTGTTTTTAATACGTTTGTCATTAAATAAATCAGTTGTGAGCTGTTGTTCAGTTCTCCCACTCAACTTGTGCTGAATATCACAATGCTAATTGGTCGTTATTTGCATTGTATACGTTATATGTTACAATAAAAACAGGTATTTTCAATATTTCGGTGTATGGCGGACATTCAGCTCAAAGTTACTTTTCGAATATGGTTGCCCTGTAGGATAGGGACTTGAATCACTTGAGAAAGCAGGAACTGAAGTAAGAGATTAAAATTAGGGAAACTGGGGCATCCAGGAACATGACTAATAACATCAGAGCTTTGAGGAAAGTATTTGATAGACGGTAGTGCTGCCAGCGGTGTATATGAAAGAGGAGAGTGCGAACGTCCCTGGCACTGGAGTAACTTTTGCAGAATTCTGTTCCGTAGCTTCTTTCTTTATGTGAGTGAACGATATCACCTACAAGTTAAAATTCTTTACGCTCGGATTGTTTACTATATTAAACGTCGGAACGATAATCATTAAAAAGAGAGAGCACAGACAAGGACAGCTTTAACAACAGGCGCTGATCTTCAGTGAACGTACTGGGGCAGGTTAAGCAGAACTACGGTAGGAGAATTGCAAAAAGCTTATTCGGAATCTGGAGAGTGAATGTTGAAATGCGCCAGTGAGCCAAGTTTGTGGAACGTGGCTCTGGGGAACGATATCGACGGAGAAAGCCATTATCTTGCTTGAAAATTACCCCACCTACTCCATAGATTGTTGAGGAAAGCAAGGAGGTTTTGAGTTGTTACAGTAATATAAGTGCTGAAATGCTTATGGATTATGGTAGGCTTTGAACAACAGTATTTACGGATTAGCCAATGAGCAATACTATCCACTCTTGTACTCTTAAGGTCATGGGGCGTTTGGAGCAATGTGTCAGTTCTCCCCTGACTACTGGAAGAAGTGTTACTGAATTGTATCTTTCGAGAGATTTTATTTCAGCTCGGGATGGTATGTCGACGGCTGCCGTGCCTCTGCCTTACGATGTCATGTGGATTCCATATGGGGCGGGCAGCACACCGCCCTCCCGGCCGTTTTACCGACTTTCCAGACCTGGGATCTGCTACTTCTTATTCAAAGAGTTCCTCATTGAGCACCACGAGACTGCGTGCATTTTCTATCATTCCTCCCACCAAGGAAAAATCCTTGGCAATACTTCGAATCGAACCCGGGCCCTCCATGTGGCAACCATCTACGATGACCACTCAGCTGCCTTGGATGAGTGTGTTACACTATTAAACGTAGTATTCCACCATTGTGTTCACCGTACGGGTTGGTGAATATTATTGATGATATATTTGAGGGGAGTATGCCGAGTGATATGCCATGAATACTGTTCCCGGATGGAACGTCATGAAATGATCAGACGGATGTAGAACATGGCATGCCGATAAATAACAAGAAACTGAAGAAAATAAATGGTAGACGATCTATTAGGTGGTAAGGTCAGTAATAATGTTCCCCGATTTAGGCGTAAATGCTTCAGGCGCAGAAGTGCCAACCACATTGGACTGAATTGCAGGTGACGTGTACATGAGAACACGCGAAGCCTGAATGACTAGCGGACGCGCGCTAGTGCAAATGAAGAACGGGTTTATGCAGTTTTGTGCTCTGGCAGACCTCTTGTCTTGCTTAGTGAGAACGGTACATTGATAACTGTACAACACACTCGGTGGCATTGTAGCGAGAAGGAAGTGCTTCTCTGGGCGGTATCACTAACCTGGTGTCTTGCTGCTTCGGTAAGTCCCTCGTATCACAGCAGTAGCGCTCAGTCGCCAGGTTTCATGTAGGTGGTGACCCTGCTGCAGTGGAGTGTTTAGGGATGCCAGTTGTTAACTGTCAACAACGTTTGCATTAGTTTTAATACAGAAATTGCTTTGTCACACATGTCACAGAATCAGAATTTGCAATCTGGCGGCTCTGGACTACGCCGTTATATTCGACCCGTTATACACATTTACACCCTTTTCTGACCTTACATAACGATAGACACTGATCACGACACGTGGCGTTCTTATAACTAATAACTTCACTTTATATCTTGTTTAACGTCAGAAATATGCACTCGCGACCATTCTTTTAGAGCCACCCCGGTTACTCGACCATGGGTTTTCAGTGGCTCCTCGCCACTAACTCGCCCTGTCTTTCCGAAGGACAAGAGAGGTCCCCCATTTCTCCCTCAGTCAATAATGACATTTCTCTCGTTTCCTTCATATATATCTCCAAACTTTCAGCCTATGGGCGTTCAGATCGCTGTTGCTAGGCGGATCTGACGTTACATTTGCGGACGTTGTGACCGAAGTTTGTCTCGGAACACTGTCTCAGATTGTAAGATCCTACGCCCTAATAGTCGGATCTTGTCCCTACTAAGGTTGCACAACATTGCCTCCTTGCTGATGCTTAATTGTTAAATGTACATGTAGCCTGGCTGCTACTGAGCATTCCTGATCCCATAAATATGTATAATATTTGGCTTAAACACGTGAAGGGAATGCACATATGCATTACAACCATTCGGTTTTTAAATTTCCTTCATTGCACACAGTAATCGTAACAAAAAAAAAGTAGTCAGTGCAAATGAGATGCAATTTGTAGTCTAAGAGCAAAATTTTGTATTCTGGTTTATTTCTAGACAGTACCAGTTATCCTAGGTTCCGCACTTTTTCAACATACGGGCTTTATACATAACTTAAGGGAGCATATGTATTCTTTTGTTTTATACATCGGCGACTAAAGCTGTTAAGGGTAGCGAAAAGGAAAAAGAGGGCTTCGAACTTGAACTTGTGTTGCCCTATCAAGCTGCACAGTTATGGAACTTACGGCTATTCTTTCCCGATGTTCCCACTGACATGTTGGGAGTCGTGAAACTGGTGCAGTGCAAGACTGAAGTTACAGATAATATTCATGAAAGGCAAACTCCACACCGACTCTCGCCTGCGCGTGTTTAACAACTGAAGCCGGTTATCTGTCAGAAATTGGGCGGGGAATAAAGAGGCCGTCTAAGTTGCCACATTTTGCCTCTGTACCTCTGGTAACGAAGAGACTAGAAGATAACCCATTAATTGATAGGACATACCTGAATGAGAAAGAGGCCTTCATTCTGTTCATCTTCCGTACCTCACCATCCATGTTTTCCGTCGTTCGTCAGGGCTGGTGTTTTTGCAACAATATTACTTAATCAGGCTTGTATGCAAACCTTGCTGTCAGAAGAATCAAAGCACAAAACTCTTTTGAAACTGAATGGACCTTACATGAATTTAGCAGTGTTCTGTTGGGCTTTCGCAAGGAACGATGGCTCTATCCTTCCTGCTGAATAACATTTTATCGCTGAGGAGGTTTACGTTTAGACACTTTTGTGATCGTTCACAAATAAGGACCACGTTGGACACGCGGGGTCATGTTCTGAAGAGACTGAAGGATGAGTGTTTGATGGGCAGGTCATCCAAGGTTAAATCTGATAACCGCAGATGCTCTTAGGCCATACTATGTCCGTGAAGAGCGTTAGCACCGCCAAGACTAACACGGAAGCAGTTTAGGAACGTTAAATGAACGCCAAGGGTATAACGAGATTTATAGGGACAAGTACATCGGATCCTGACATCCCTGTCGTTTCAGGAGAATTCAAAGTGCAAACGGATTCAGTCATGTCGCTTGCGTTTGCTTTTTTGCTTCAGGAACGTACGTTGGTCTAGGGTATAGCTGCGCTTCGAGCGCCAAACGGGAAGGTTCTTGTTTATTTCACTTGCCTCAGCGTCGCTTGTGTGAAGTTTTCCTCGTTAGTATTGTTCTACCTGCCGATAGAGTCCTGGCGCCTCCACTCCGCCTTACTGTTTGTATTCGTCAGCTTGCAGCGGCGGCGGCCGCCCCGCTGTGACTACCACGGTTTCCACGTGTATTCCACGAAAAGGTACTGTGAGCTTTACTTTCGATAAAACAACGCGACACGTGCAGCCCGGGCCTCTAGAAATCCACGATTGGCTTTTCGATACAATTCATGTAAACTCTGATCAGGTCTGCACCGCTTATTTTGACGCAGACGAGTACGTGTATTACGCGAAATTTATGGATCCCTTCACATTGAAATATTACTGTCGCGACATGTTTCTGAAGTCCCGTTCAAGCATCGCGATAATTTCGTTAGTACGGTGTCACTCGCAGATGCTGGAACTGGCTATACCAATGTTCGAGTGTTCAACCTCTCGCCGGGAATCGATGGCAACTTCCTGTAGGACATATTGGTTCCTTGTGTAATGTGAAAAACGTCCGTCATGAACGTTGGTCTACTCAACACATACTACAGTGTTATAGTGGAATTCGTTCGGTAGAAATGCATGTCAAACGCAATATTCCATCACATTTACAAATGTGCGGCTATCGCGTACATGAAGAGGGAACCTGCTTCCTGTGGACACGTTCGATTTATTTTCCGACAGAGGATTTTCGTATTACAGCCATTATTTTTGCAGGCTCGCAAATTGACGGCTGCTCATCTTATTCCTTCCACTCCCGACCTTGGACCCACTTCTGCTTCAGATCATAAGAAGCAAAAAGTCAGTTCTGATAATCGTGTAAATGAATATGCGCCTCTACCTCCACCACAGATTCAGAATCCTTTTGCTCCCAGGATAGGACCTGTAACAGTGACAAATAGCGATGTCGCACTCAAGATTGTGAGGGCGAGGATTTGGCTGTGTCTTCTGCCCCAACCTCCTTCACGTCGATTATGTACCCTGCTCCTCTCGATGCTACGGTACCTTCCGTCGGTGAGTGGCGAATAAATTATCTCCAGTGTCCCTCCTGCTTGCGAAATATCTCCTTCTGAGCTGTCTGTGTGTGGAGAGGGAAGCAAGACTAAAGAAAAATCAAGACACGTTCACAGGATTTGTCGATCTGGAAAAAAGCACTCGGCATTATAAAACGGTGCAATATTTTTGAAATTCTGAGAAAAATAGGGATAAGCTATAGAGTGTGCCGGGTAATACACAATGTGTACAAGAGCCAAGAGGGAATAATAAGAGTGGGTGACCAAGAATGAAGCCCTCGGAAAAATGGAGTGTGAGACAGGGATGTAATCCTTCGTCCCTTCTGTTCAATCTGTACATCGAAGAAGCAGTAATGGAACTAAAAGAAAGGTTCAGGAGTGGAATTAAAATTGAAGGTGAAAGGGTATCAACGGTGCGATTCGCTGTTGACATTTCTATGCTGAGTGAATGAGAATAAAAATTACACGATCTTCTGAACGGAATGAACAGTATAACGAGTGTATAATTGAACTGAGAGTAAGTCTAATAAATAAAAGGTAATCAGAAGTGGCAGAAACGAGAGCAACAAGAAACTTACAAACTTAAAATCAAAATTGATGGTCATGAAGTAAATGAAGTTGAATTCTACTACCTAGGCAGTAAAATAACCAATGACTGACGGAGCTAGGACGACATAAAAGTAGATTAGCACGGGCAGAAAGGGCATTCCTGGCAAAGAGCAGAATACTAGTATCAAACATAGACATTAATTAGAGAAAGAAATTCTGATAAATGTACGTTTGGAGTAGAGCATTGTGGAGTAGTGAAACATGGACTGTGGGAAAACCGAAGCAGAAGTGAATCGAAGTATTTGAGGTGTGGTGCCACAGACGAATGTTGAAAATTGTAGAATTGATAACGTAAGGAATGAGGAGGTAACGTGTTTTCACCTGAGAGACCGACAGTCAAGCATTTGGATCCCGATTAGAATAAACCAATCGCAGAGACTGTATCACCAGGTGGCCAGCTGGAAACAAAGCGTTTCAGTTTAAGATGTTGTGTATACGCGGCTCAGATAATCTGATATCGGACAGCTTGAGCTGAATGTTTGGTGAGGGAAATCTGCATTGGGTAGAGGAACAGCACCGCACTAGGTTAAGACAATGGCTATCAGAGCACAGACAAAGTACTGGTAAACTCGTGGATCCTCTTCTAGCTCAGAAATTCGGTACAGTCAAATTCACAAAGGCTGAACGTGTGCTAGGACTATTTTGTGGTCTTTTCACGTAAAGCGAGGTGAGAGATACAATGCTTGGAGATGGTCGTCCTCGCTCAAACCAGGCGACCAATGTTGGTTCGTAATTTTGGAGAGACGAGCAAGACAGAGCCTAAGGAAAAGAGGAAACCTTTGGCAAGCTTTGGTGAGCCTGTGGATATTCTCAGGTTTGTCGCTCCTGTTAACATCAGTGTTAAAACCCTGAAACAAAAATAATCGTAAGGTTCATGTCTCACATACTAAATCCTGGCCTGAGAAACTCATAATCTTAAATTTGTTGTACGTTTTTGATATACACATATCTTTTTCCTTGTATGAGTAGTCTTAGGCTAAATTCAAAATTTTCAGGAAAAAATCCAAATGTTCATTCCAATTTTAACTGTTGTGGTTGAGGTTCGATTATCGATGAAAATATCCCTATTTGGAGCAAATGATTCCGACTAGTACAATATATTAAATTATTGTTTGTTCAACAAATCAATTCTGAATTGTTGTAGAATATGTTGCGCACTAGATGTGTGCAAATACGGCGTTTTTGTCGTTCATTTATATTTTGTGTACCGTAGGTCTCTAGAAGAGCATATCGTTCCGAAAAGCTGGAAAAGGGCACAGGTCATCCCCGTTTTCAAGAAGGGACGTCGAACAGATGTGCAGAACTTTAGACCTATTTCTCTAACGTCGATCAGTTGTAGAATTTTGGAACACGTATTATGTTCGAATATAATGACTTTTCCGGAGACTAGAAATCTTCTCTGCAGGAATCAGCGTGGGTTTCGGAAAAGACCATCGTGTGAAACCCAACTAGCACTATTCGTCCACGAGACTCAGAGGGCCATAAATATGGGTTCCCAGGTAGATGCCGTGTTTCTAGACTTCCGCAAGGCGTTTGATACAGTTCCTCACAGTCGTTTAATGAACAATGTAAGAGCATATCGACTATCAGACCAATTGTGTGATTAGATTGAAGAGTTCCTAGATAACAGAACGCAGGTGTCATTCTCAATGGAGAGAAATCTTCCGCAGTAAGAGTGATTTCAGGTGTGCCGCAGGGGACTGTCGTAGGACCGGTGCTATTCACAATATACACTCCTGGAAACTGAAATAAGAACACCGTGAATTCATTGTCCCAGGAAGGGGAAACTTTATTGACACATTCCTGGGGTCAGGTACATCACATGATGACACTGACAGAACCACAGGCACATAGACACAGGCAACAGAGCATTCACAATGTCGGCACTAGTACAGTGTATGTCCACCTTTCGCAGCAATGCAGGCTGCTATTCTCCCATGGAGACGATCGTAGAGATGCTGGATGTAGTCCTGTTAAACGGCTTGCCATGCCATTTCCACCTGGCGCCGCAGTTGG
This sequence comes from Schistocerca gregaria, assembly GCF_023897955.1. Classification (NCBI taxonomy): domain Eukaryota; kingdom Metazoa; phylum Arthropoda; class Insecta; order Orthoptera; family Acrididae; genus Schistocerca; species Schistocerca gregaria. Next base: position 522,862,379 of record NC_064923.1, read on the forward strand.
ACCAGCGTTCGTGCTGGACGTGCAGACCGCGTGAGACGACGCTTCATCCAGTCCCAAACATGCTCAATGGGGGACAGATCCGGAGATCTTGCTGGCCAGGGTAGTTGACTTACACCTTCTGGAGCACGTTGGGTGGCACGGGAAACATGCGGACATGCATTGTCCTGTTGGAACAGCAAGTTCCCTTGCCGGTCTAGGAATGGTAGAACGATGGGTTCGATGATGGTTTGGATGTACCGTGCACTATTCAGTGTCCCCTCGACGATCATCAGAGGTGTACGGCCAGTGTAGGTGATCGCTCCCCACACCATGATGCCGGGTGTTGGCCCTGTGTGCCTCGGTCGTATGCAGTCCTGATTGTGGCGCTCACCTGCACGGCGTCAAACACGCGTACGACCATCATTGGCACCAAGGCAGAAGCGACTCTCATCGCTGAAGACGACACGTCTCCATTCGTCCCTCCATTCACGCCTGTCGCGACACCACTGGAGGCGGGCTGCACGATGTTGGGGCGTGAGCGGAAGACTTCCTAACGGTGTGCGGGACCGTAGCCCAGCTTCATGGAGACGGTTGCGAATGGTCCTCGCCGATACCCCAGGAGCAACATTGTCCTTAATTTGCTGGGAAGTGGCGGTGCGGTCCCCTACGGCACTGTGTAGGATCCTACGGTCTTGGCGTGCATCCGTGCGTCGCTGCGGTTCGGTCCCAGGTCGACGGGCACGTGCACCTTCCACCGACCACTGGCGACAACATCGATGTACTGTGGAGACCTCACGCCCCACGTGTTGAGCAATTCGGCGGTACGTCCACCTGGCCTCCCGCATGCCCACTATACGCCCTCGCTCAAAGTCCGTCAACTGCACATACGGTTCAAGTCCACGCTGTCGTGGCATGCTACCAGTGTTAAAGACTGCGATGGAGCTCCGTATGCCACGGCAAACTGGCTAACACTGACGGCGGCGGTGCACAAATGCTGCGCAGCTAGCGCCATTCGACGGCCAACACCGCGGTTCCTGGTGTGTCCGCTGTGCCGTGCGTGTGATCATTGCTTGTACAGCCCTCTCGCAGTGTCCGGAGCAAGTATGGTGGGTCTGACACACCGGTGTCAATGTGTTCTTTTTTCCATTTCCAGGAGTGTATATAAATGACCTTGTGGATAACATCGGAAGTTCACTGAGGCTTTTTGCGGATGATGATGTATTTCGTGAGTTTGTAACAATGGAAAATTGTACTAAAATGCAGGAGGATCTGCAACGAACTGACGCTTGGTGCTGGGTATGACAAATGAATCTCAATGTAGACAAGTGTAATGTGTTGCGAATACACAGAAGGAAGGATCCTTTACCATTTCGCTACTGTATAACAGGTCAACAAATGGAAGCATTTAATTCCATTAATTATCTGGGAGTAGGCATTAGAAGTGATTTAAATGGAATGAGCAAATAAAATTAATCGTCGGTAAGCAGATGCCAGACTGAGATTCATTGGAAGAATCCTAAGGAAATTCAGTCTGAAAACAAAGGAAGTAGGTTGCAGTACACCTGTTCGCCACTGCTTCAATACTGCTCAGCAGTGTGGGATCCGTACCCGATAGGGTTGATAGAGGAGAGAGAGAAGATCCAATGGAGAGCAGCGCGCTTCGTTACAGGATCATTTAGTAATCACGAAAGCGTTCCGGAGATGATAGATAAACTCCAGTGGAAGACTCTGCAGGAGAGACGCTCAGTAGCTCGGTACGGGCTTTTGTTCAAGTTTTGAAGAGTCAAGCAGTATGTTGCTCCCTCCTACGTATATCTCGCGAATAGACCATGAGGAGAAAATCAGGGAGATTAGAGCCCACATAGAGGCATACCGACAACCTTTCTTTCCACGAACAATACAAAACTCGACTAGAAAGGAGAACCCAAAGAGGTATTCAAGGTACATTCCGCCAAACAGCGTCAAGTGGCTTGCGGAGTATGAATGTAGAGGTACATGTAGATACTCGCTCGAGCCCACAGCGCTCTGGTATGGCTTTGCCGAGTACGAAAGCTCGAAGCGGACAGGCTGTGGTGGAACGTGGCGCCGGGGTGAAGGGGAGGGCAGAGACCACCCGGTCTGGCGCGCCCGCCGCGATGCTGTTGCGGCCGTTTTAACAGCACCTGTGCGAGTCCGCAGCCTGGTGTCGCTTCTGACATACTTCCGACAGTTGATGGAACTGCAGTCAGATCCGTTCAGTTACGCTGTAGATGTGTATTCCTAGGTGGCAGTTTCTAATCTCCATTTTGTTATAATTCATAACAGAAAATAGCTCGCATCATGCAGTAGCAAAACTTAGGAAATGGTTTGGAGATTGAATGGAAACTACCAAATTTTATAGGTCTCGTAACGAAAAATCACGCTGCTGGATTTTTAAACACCATTTGCTTTATTGATTCAAATGAGCGGATGTGAACTTGATAACCTAAAAAGCTATAAATCTATCAAGAACAAAACCTCCTCCCAGTTATTCCCTACTGGCATAATTACAATGAATCGACTCGTTTTAGATCAAGTTTGCGTCACATGTGATCCTGGAACGCAAAACGTTCTTCTCGCATAAATTAGGTAGCTTGAGAAAGAGACTACTGTTACGCTTTAACCTCTCAAGCGGATCTTTGTCGCAACTGCAGTCCATCCGGGTTACATACAGATCAACTCTATCAGTGGATTGAGTATGACATGGCCTACAGTCTAGTCACTCCGGAAACGGAGGCTAAAACTAAACTCCGTCGGAACAGGCCATGAAGGCCCAACGGTACCGACCGGCCGCCGTATCACGCTCACCCCACAGGCGTCACTGGATGCGGATATGGAGGGTCATGTGGTCAGCGCACCGCTCTCCCGGCCGTATGTCAGTTTCCGAAACCGGAGCCCTACTTCTCAATCAAGTAGCTCCTCAGTTTGTCTCACAAGGGCTGAGTGCACCCCGCTTTGCCAAGAGCGCTCGTCAGACCGGCTGGTCACCCATCCTAGTGCTAGCCCCGCCAAACAGTGCATAACTTCGGTGATACGACGGGAACCGGTGTTATCACTGCGGCAAGGCCGTTGGCATAAACAGAGGCTGCTGAGCCCTAAATAAATATTTACAGACACAACAAAGACAGTCTAAGATGTGACTGCCACGTTATAATTTTGTTGTAGCCTATCAGAAACTGAATTTCATTTCACATTTGTTGCACAGTATTTAACGTCTGATCTCTGCCAGAAACAGACATTTCCAATAATTACTGTTCTGTGCAACGTCGGAATTTCAATCTTTTCATATGTGAGATGGACGCAATGTTCTACCAGGACTCGTAGTATCTGCAATTAATAGACGATAATACGACCATTGTACTGTACTTCCAAAATACCGGTGACAATGGAAACAGCGTTTTGCTGGGTACCTAGTGCGTCTACCGCAATTTAAACGTATGCCTGTAGCATCGTGCCCTGTATTACAAAGACTTTTTCGCTTAAGTACCAGTAAAAAAACAAAATTAATTTATGGAAACTTCTCACCTTTCCACAATTCCTAATAAAACTTCGAATGGCTCTAAAAATGCCACGAGTTCTTTTCCCGTGTTGTTGTTGTAGTCAGTAAGTTTTAGAGATACGCATTTAACATGAAGCATTTCCGTGATATTATCGTACTCCCTAACTGCAGACAGCAGCATTCAATCAATCTGTTCCAGCTGGTCTTCGTTTCTTGCTTTATGCTTGTCTGTGCCGAATTCACGTCACCAATTTTGTTCGTGAAACCGACACTATCTACCGCAGCCCAAGTCGTGATATTAGCCACTGGAAACCCTTTTTATCAAATAATCGTTATTGAACAAGTGTTTAATGACGTGTTCAGAGAATGTGTAATGAATGCATAACGCTGAAAGGATTGCAGTGCCTTGCATATATTAATGCTTCGGTCAATGACAAAAGAAATCTTATTAAAATAATGGGGATTTACTACTTACTATTTCAATAATGTTTCATTGATGTAGTTGTTAATAAATTCCCCAGATATTTTTTGCTTCTAATGAAAGTGTCACCGATACCTTTGTAAGCGGTGCCTAATTTTGATGAAGTGTGCAGTAATAGTTATGTAACACGTTTTCCGATATCTTTTGGTTCACGTATTCGCTGTACATCAACTTGCATTCATGCCTATGGCTTGTTTGATACTGCGCGTCATATTCGCTAGTATTTCATCGGCTTGTATTTCACTGTTTCGTACTACACTCGTAGGATGACGCAAAATGTTGGGAGCCTCTACATGTCCCAGTTCTGAACAGACTTTTACAACCTTTAGGTTTGTTGTTGTTGTTGTCTTCAGTCCTGAGACTGGTTTGATGCAGCTCTCCATGCTACTCTATCCTGTGCAAGCTGCTTCATCTCCCAGTACCTACTGCAACCTACATCCTTCTGAATCTGCTTAGTGTACTCATCTCTCGGTCTCCCTCTACGATTTTTACCCTCCACGCTGCCCTCCAATGCTAAATTTGTGATCCCTTGATGCCTCAAAACATGTCCTACCAACCGATCCCTTCTTCTAGTCAAGTTGTGCCACAGACTTCTCTTCTCCCCAATCCTATTCAATACCTCCTCATTAGTTACGTGCTCTATCCACCTTATCTTCAGTATTCTTCTGTAGCACCACATTTCGAAAGCTTCTATTCTCTTCTTGTCCAAACTAGTTATCGTCCATGTTTCACTTCCATACATGGCTACACTCCAAAGAAATACTTTCAGAAACGACTTCCTGATACATAAATCTATATTCGATGTTAACAAATTTCTCTTCTTCAGAAACGCTTTCCTTGCCATTGCCAGTCTACATTTTATATCCTCTCTACTTCGACCATCATCAGTTATTTTACTTCCTAAATAGCAAAACTCCTTTACTACTTTAAGTGTCTCATTTCCTAATCTAATTCCCTCAGCATCACCCGATTTAATTTCACTACATTCCATTATCCTCGTTTTGCTTTTGTTAATGTTCATCTTATATCCTCCTTTCAAGACACTGTCCATTCCGTTCAACTGCTCTTCCAAGTCCTTTGCCGTTTCTGACAGAATTACAATGTCATCGGCGAACCTCAAAGTTTTTACTTCGTCTCCATGAATTTTAATACCTACTCCAAATTTTTCTTTTGTTTCCTTTACTGCTTGCTCAATATACAGATTGAATAACATCGGGGAGAGGCTACAACCCTGTCTCACTCCTCGCGAAATTCTATACCTAATGTTAATGAAAATGGACGAAGCTCTCTGCTGTACGTATCTGCGCACCTTCTCAATTACGGTAGCTTTCACTCAAACACAGTTTCTCGTGTTCTGTAAACTTGTGCCTTAAGTTGTGTGGTGACGGATCACTGAGACAGAAACAGCACTTGCTACAGTGCTTGTAGTCGAAATTCTTATCAGTCACTAATTAAAATCTCTCCCAAACACTTTTAAAACCATCGCCTTTCTCACTCAGGTTTCGACTTTGCACTTTCTTTCATCTCACCTTCACGCACAATGATCCTACCGTGGGCGACTCTAATAGACCGCCGGGCAATTTGAGCGTCAAGGGGTCGAGTGCAGTTGCCCCATCAGTCCAAAGTGGCTGTATTGACATCTGCCAGAGTTACACGGAACTAGCAGACGGAGCAGTCGAATCATTTGGGGAGAAGTAGTAAAAGTGAACGAAAGAATGCAAAATTTGTATCAAAAGTGATGGATACAGTTTTTCTCGCTTTCTCGTATGGTGTGCACAGGGTACCTCCGCAGACGCAGGACTACCATATGACTATCCGTACTATTCTCGACTTTGGTAGGAGTTAGCATTCAGACTATGTATCCACATGCGGGAAAGTAGAATGTTCTTACATCTCAATAACTCACTCTCACAAAAACTGCGCAGATCTTTGGGCAAAAATTCTGACAGTACTGCTTTTAAACTTCCGCCCACTTCATCCGCAAAGTACAGTACAGTGGAGTGGAGTGAGTAAGAGGTTTCTGAAATATTATAGTGGCATTGGCAACATACTTTTTTGACTGTGACAAAGTGCGAGGTTTCTAAGATGTAGCTGGTCCAAGAGAAATCTTTTCTTTGAACATTTTATGTAGCGATTCACAACTATAATGTAAATGAATGAAATGTGTTAGGCGTTTGTCACTAAAGAAGTAGCAAAGAGCTACATAATTACTAACATCGCTGTTGTGGGCATTTTGTTTAATTTGAGAGCTGGCGCTGTTAAAGTGAAGTATATTTGCAGGTGATACGCTACTATTAAACGCGATAGGCATGACTAAATTGTAAACCAAAAATCATTATCGTCATTTTGTTCATCAGTTACGTTTACTAATTTTGATTTTGAGACGTACCGTACACATAGCTGCAGAATATCAGTGCGAGAGTATTGTGAAAATAATATAGAACCTATGATTTTTCTTGAGGTTGACATATTACGTACTCATAATAATTACCTATTTTTCGCGTACAATAACATGGCTGTTCTCGATCAAGATATCAGAACAAATTCGGCAGAAGTGTGCACCCATCCCTTCCTTCGCCTACAACATCCCGTAAATTTAAATTATCAGTATTTTCAGTTAAGCAACAGATCATTTCCTCCACACAAAACACATTGAACGATGACAGCATGACAACTTACTGAATCATTAGGTAATAGAATATTTGTTGTTAAGTTAACTGCGTAAAACTTACTTTTGTTCCTTATTTATTTAATTATCAGAAAGCATACTGATTCAAGGCTACTGGCCATAATATACAAACTTAATAAGGCAATTGTATTGGTTTTATGTAAAAGAATTCAACGGTTATTATGTAATGGATATTATTGTTACTTTATTTAGAACGTGAAAGTGGCCAAGATTTGATTATTTAAATACACTCCTGGAAATTGAAATAAGAACACCGTGAATTCATTGTCCCAGGAAGGGGAAACTTTATTGACACATTCGTGGGGTCAGATACATCACATGATCACACTGACAGAACCACAGGCACACAGTCACAGGCAACAGAGCACGTACAATGTCGGCACTAGTACAGTGTATATCCACCTTTCGCAGCAATGCAGGCTGCTATTCTCCCATGGAGACGATCGTAGAGATGCTGGATGTAGTCCTGTGGAACAGCTTGCCATGCCATTTCCACCTGGCGCCTCAGTTGGACCAGCGTTCGTGCTGGACGTGCAGACCTCGTGAGACGACGCTTCATCCAGTCCCAAACATGCTCAATGGGGGACAGATCCGGAGATCTTGCTGGCCAGGGTAGTTGACTTACACCTTCTAGAGCACGTTGGCTGGCTCGGGATACATGCGGACGTGCATTGTCCTCTTGGAACAGCAAGTTCCCTTGCCGGTCTAGGAATGGTAGAACGATGGGTTCGATGACGGTTTGGATGTACCGTGCACTATTCAGTGTCCCCTCGACGATCACCAGAGGTGTACGGCCAGTGTAGGAGATCGCTCCCCACACCATGATGCCGGGTGTTGGCCCTGTGTGCCTCGGTCGTATGCAGTCCTGATTGTGGCGCTCACCTGCACGGCGCCAAACACGCATACGACCATCATTGGCACCAAGGCAGAAGCGACTCTCATCGCTGAAGACGACACGTCTCCATTCGTCCCTCCATTCACGCCTGTCGCGACGCCACTGGAGGCGGGCTGCACGATGTTGGGGCGTGAGCGGAAGACGGCTTAACGGTGTGCGGGACCGTAGCCCAGCTTCATGGAGACGGTTGCGAATGGTCCTCGCCGATACCCCAGGAGCAACAATGTCCCTAATTTGCTGGGAAGTGGCGGTGCGGTCCCCTACGGCAGTGCGTAGGATCCTACGGTCTTGGCGTGCATCCGTGCGTCGCTGCGGTCCGGTCCCAGGTCGACGGGCACGTGAACCTTCCGCCGACCACTGGCGACAACATCGATGTACTGTGGAGACCTCACGCCCCACGTATTGAGCAATTCGGTGATACGTCCACCCGGCCTCCCGCATGCCCACTATACGCCCTCGCTCAAAGTCCGTCAACTGCACATACGGTTCAAGTCCACGCTGTCGTGGCATGCTACCAGTGTTAAAGACTGCGATGGAGCTCCGTATGCCACGGCAAACTGGCTGACACTGACGTCGGCGGTGCACAAATGCTGCGCAGCTAGCGCCATTCGACGGCCAACACCGCGGTTCCTGGTGTGTCCGCTGTGCCGTGCCTGTGATCATTGCTTGTACAGCCCTCTCGCAGTGTCAGGAGCAAGTATGGTGGGTCTGACACACCGGTGTCAATGTGTTCTTTTTTCCATTTCCAGGAGTGTATGTTAAAATGTAAAATAATGTAGAAGAAGCTGTAGCCAATCAAATGGACGGCTTCAGGAAAGGGAATTGTACTAGTCATTTCAGGGTCGGCGTTTGGCACGCCGGAGACAGGTAGACGGACAGTGCTGGAGGACACGCCAAAGCAGACGGTCGGTCTTTAGGTAGCTGGGAAGTGAAACGACTTAGAAAATTTCACGTTGTTTGGTATAGCGGGACTTTGTCTCTGAGCAGTGAGCAGCCGCGCGCCTTGTGTGAACATTTTCGCGTAGTTAACTAGATCGAGTATTAAACTTGTAATTCGCCCTGAGATGGTGAATGATCGAACTGTGTCAAATGGATATGCGCTCGAGTGTAATAGTAATTCGAACTACGACAACTTCGCTATTAGGCTGTTTTCTGAATGAACATTATTCTAACCAAATCGAAACCACGTGGCCTACATCATTTATGGGTCGTTATTTTAGTTCCAGATATTATTATTACTGATATTATACTTAATATTAACTTTGTATTTCGGAAACTTGCCATCAGCCAGACAACTTAACCAAAGTCACAAGTGTCTAATTTAGGGCTTGTAATGCGACACGTGCTATTCAACCCCTAGACGAGTTTGAGCCAAGACATTTCGACGAAGAGGGATGTTAACTAGCAATATAAGGTGTTACGGTCGTTACTATGAGTTGTGGTAATGGTTATATTTTATAGTCTAGCAGCAATGTCTATGGTGTTCCCTCTCTTCATGTCTATTATGCTACGTAATTGCATTCTGGAAAGCTTATGGATACGGTATTAGGTGTGACTGTTTGATATACGCCTGAACTATTTCATCCAGGCAGAAAGCTGCTTGTTTCAGCACCAGAGAATATTTACACGTACGTCGCAACAGGTAGTCGGCCAGGTTATTAGTTGGCTCCCTGTTGAGGCTCTCAGGCACTGTAAGGGCAGTTGCCGTATTTTTTTTATCAGTGGCGAATGAGGCTCGTAATGCTGAATGTTTTTATGAAATAAAGGAGCTGTTAATTCAGAGCGCCGTGCTTTTCGATCTAGAAGCACGGTTCCTCTCAGAACATGTCCTTCCATTTTGTGCTTTACAATTTCTGTTGAAGCGTAGTTGTATCATTGTTGGCAGAGCAGCAGCAAAGAAGATCAAGAGCATTTACAAGTATGTGTTTTTCCTTTTACATTTTACAGAGCGTGCTCACATTCGCAAGAAGGCTTACCGAAAACGTTAAATGAACGCTTTTCAGAATACATGCTATGATGTAGAAATTATCAGCACTTGAGGGTGACCGCATGAAGTAGGTAGGAGTGACTCCAGCTACAGTGTGCCTGTGACAAAAATATACATAGCGATTATTTTCAATCATAAATCTCGTCTGAATATTGGTTGCTTGTGAGAGGAAAGAGACGTCTACGAGAAACGTCTTGGAATTCGGCGGTGGCAGGATAATGGCTTATCGAAACGTTGTTTTTTCGTTGCGCGATATTGCTGATCCCTTTAGTCGATATTCTACGCCTATTATGCGAATATGAAATCGGTGGTCTTAAGAGTGTCGTACTCAACATCATACAGTATGTCAGTTTGCCCACGTGTCTAGTGCTCGAGAGGCAGCCACGTCATGTACCTTGGTTGCAGTAAGACAAGTATTCAAGAGGACATTGTGACGTCTGGAGCACCCAGAAATGTCAGCGCGGCGACGAGTTACAGGTAAAGGAGATGTCATCTAAGCAATATGGCTAGCATTCAAGTCCAGGAGTCACAGGTTGCGGGTCCGTGATGTTGTCCGTACGTCTGGGTGCGATCACCCACTAATTCGGTCTTACGTAAGAGGTAGGAGACAAAAGCGACAGAAGGGCACAGGCTTTTCTTGGCAGAGAGGGGAAAAAGTGCCACCGAAAGCGTCGTTGGAAAAATACGTCAACGGCAGACTGACTGGTGGTAGGAATGCTGGCGGGTTCGTGCCAGCAGCGACAGTTCACGCGTGGGTGTTGAGAAATGTTAGTAGAGGTATTGCCGTTGTAGCTGGTGTCCGGTGATGTCTCCTAGGCAACCTGCAGCGTCAGCATACCCGTAACATGCCAAGTCGTCATCTGAGTGGTTAATCGGTCAGAAATCGGCCGCTGCTTTTGTGGAGTCGTGTGGGGACTTATGTTCCGTGTGTTCGGCTTCCCCGTTTTTGCCGTTTGGAAGGCTGTATCGACGCAGTCAGATTTGTTCTGATACAGTGGTTCACCCATAGGGCACGGCTCGCTTCCTTAATTCAAGCCTCCTGTAGGTGATTAGTTCACCCAAGGAAAAGTATTTATGTGCGGCTGACCTTTCACCTATGGTTATGATAGTACGTAGGGTCTTCAATAAGAAATGCAACACGTTTTTTTCTGAACGCAAGTTGATTTTTTTTCAGGATTCGAATATTCCTATTATTCCCTTCTCTTTTGACTACAACATCCTAATCTTCGTTCAGTGCGACGAGACTGCTTTATGCCCACATGGTACTACTCCAATGGTCGACGTCGCAGTCACCGTCTTGGTGCATCAATAGCCTCCCCACCAGCAACGTACTACTTTCCTAGGACTGAATCCTCCACTGGGACAAAGACAGAAGTTGGAAGTTGGATGAGGAGCAAGGGTCGAATGAAGTTTTGTGAGCCCCTCTTGGGTGCACTGACTTGCGTGACGACTGGCGTCGTCCTGGAGGAGAAGTTTGTTTGCGTTTTTGTGGCGACAAGCACGTTGAAGTCGTTTCTTCTATTTCAAAGCTGTATGCGGCTGGCCGGCATGCGGAAGATGGGACAGGCTTGTAAGACATTGTTGCGATAGTGACAGACGCCATGCACAAAGACTTAGCGTGCTTTTGTTTACTGCCGGGTCTACGTAGACATTCTGCAAACGGCTATGAATACCTGCGATGTTCTAGTTTTCTGCCAAAAGAATCTCAATGGAAGTTCCCAGCTTGGAATGCACCACCGCTACAAACACTATTTAGAAGGCTATGTACAGCACTGCCACTTATCGGGAGTTATGAAACTACAGAGGTTGAAGCTGGTCTATTCCACGATGTACCACAAAAAATCCACATCTTTTAAACCGAAATTGGCCTAGAAAAAAATGTTTTACATTACTTTTTGAACGCTACTTGTATTTGCCGCGATTCTAGATAAAGAAGTTGGTCTATTGTCTCGAGTTATTCTGCGGTAGTGTGGCGGGTTTTATGAAAATCTCCACGAGCTTCGAGGCGGAGATCATTATGTAAATCTGCTGCGGTGTGTGTGTGTGTGTGTGTGTGTGTGTGTGTGTGTGTGTTCGAACATTGCTTACTATTTAAGAAAAATGGTAGAAATCGCTCTACGCGCTATGGGACTTAACATTTGAGGTCGTCAGTCCCCTAGACTTAGAACTACTTATACCTAACTAACCTAAGGACACATCACACACATCCATGCCCGAGGCAGGATTCGCACCTGCGACCGTAGCAGCAGCGAGATTCCGGACTGAAGCGCCTAGAACTGCTCGGTCACAGCGGCCGGCGGTTTATATTTGTTGGCGCCGCTTCCCTCGAGGCAATAGGAGAGAGGCGTGCTGAGAGGTGCGGCCGACGACGATACTAGACGCGTCGCCTTTTCAGACGAGTGTCGCATCGGCGTACATGATCACAAAGGTCGTATACGTGTGTGGGGGATCCGAGGAGAGCGAACGTTGTCATACCGTATTCATTGTCGCCTCACGGGCCCTGCACCTGGCGTTACGGTGTGATGTGGGGCAGGGATGGTAATTTGAAGAACAGATGTTACGTTTTTGACGTGTTAAGGACCGAGGTCTCCGTGACATTATGTTTCAACAACGTAACGCATACCCGCACGTCTTTCAGAGCTTTCTAACCTCGGCTGAGCCTATGGGTGTTCTCCTGTTCCCTCGTCAAAACGTTCTCCAGACTGCGCATCCACTGCAAACATCTCATCAAGGGTTGCCAAAACTGGTTCGCCCCCACATGACAGCAACTAAGATTGATGGCATCGAGTTAAAGGAGCACGAAATGACGTTCTCACATGTCTTCTAAGCACAGTTTGACTCGATGCCCATTTGGGCTGAAGCTCTGGCTATGCCAGAGGTGACAGTTTTGTGTACTACATTTAGCAACCTACACAGCCCCAGATTACCTACCCGTTTAATCATATCCCTTCTACTATACTATATAAACCTGATGAGAAAAAATTTCATCAGGTTACCTTCCATTCGGAAAGCGGTTGCACTCAGTGACTGTTATATTAACTTGTAAATTATAGATTGCAGCAATCAGTCGTTTTATTATGCAGATCTAGATCTGCATGATAGAATTTAAACAGGACGACTGATTGCTGCAATCTATAATTTACAAGAAAAAATTTCGTCGTTTGTTGTTCTTGCTGCTCTTCCAATTTTGAAGGCCAGCGGTGCACATTATGTCTAAAAATATTCCTATTTCAGCTTAAGTAGTTTCTGCATATCTCTCGTCCGAGAGCGTGCAAATGTCTTTGGTGTCACCGATGGAATACGTACCTAAGAGCAGGTATAGCTAGCAAAACAAATTTTGAAGGCCAGCGGTGTACATAATGTCTAAAAATATTCCTATTTCAGGTTAAGTAGTTTCTGCATATCTCTCGTCCGAGAGCGTGCAAATGTCTTTGGTGTCACCGATGGAATGCGTACCTAAGAGCACGCATAGCTAGCAAAACAGCGCGGCTTTTGGCAGCGCGCGGGACCCGGCGGGCGTGCCGCTGTTCTAGCCGGCTCCCACCTGACGCGGCTGCGCTGCAAGTTTCAGTGAATTAAAGCGGACAGCCCGGCCAGGCCGCCGGTCGATATCGGGCGCCCCGCGTCGCCTTTCACCCCCCTCGGTGTCCCATTCCCTCCCCTACCCTCCCTTACTGTACTTTCCACGTGACGCTCTCAGCGAGACACGCCTCCCCATTGAGAGCTGTTGGCTCTACCTGGACCGGACTCTTCAGTTCGTTAAGCAAGTGCATGCCGTCCATAACGAAAGCTGCAGGGAAATCAGGAATTGTCTGCGAGCTACGACGGGGATAAACTTTGCCGCGTGACGGAGCACTGCACCTCTGAGAAACTGTTGGGGAGGCGGATGTCGGAGAGAGACCAAGTCGTTTACGCCTGAGCGATATCTCGTTTCCAAGCGCCCGACGTATTTCCGGAAACAAGAAGCTGAGATGATTCAATTAGTGAGAGAAATATTTTGCACTTAGGAAACATGAAACGGAAAATATAAAGTAAACAATGGAATTAATACAACGAACGAGGGATACATGAATGTTCTTCTGTTTGAAAACCTCTCATTTAGTCTTTGACTGTGATTTTTGAAATAAAATACACAAAGACCAAGAAGAAAATAGCTGGATGCTTAGGAGCCAGGCCTATGGCCTAGACCACGATGGAAGAAGTGGAAATACGCTAATTCCAAGCTGTGGTAGATTTAGCAGAATATTGGGCCACAAAGTACGAAAAGAGACAGTGATGGAAATCTAAGTTCTGGCGGTTCCTTAAAAATATTAAAAAAGTAAATTTAGATAATTCACATAGCAGAGATGAAATTACTAAGCAACACAAAGGGCTGCACAAGAACAGACGCAGATAGAAATGAAGATATTAGAACATAATGAAATATTTTCAACATGAATGAAGAAATTCAAAAGTATCTTGAAGACTGGAGACAACGCCTCATGAGAATTACGTGTCACAGAATTCCCTAGAAGATCCTGAACTACAAGCAAATGGGAAAACAGATACTGGGAGAGCTCGGAAATGATAGGAGTGAGCCGCGCAGAGTGGCCGCGCGGTATGAGGCGCCATGCCACAGGTTGCGCGGCCTCTCCCGACGAAGGTTAGAGTCCTCCCTCGGACATGGGTCTGTGTGTGGTGTTCTTAGCGTAAGTTAGTTATGTTAGTAGTGTGCAAGTCTAGGGACTGATGACCTCAGAAGTTTGGTCCCTTAGGAATTCACACAGATTTGAACACATTCCATGGGAGTGATTTTCATTGTGACTTTTGAACAGTCGACGGCAAAGGAACATCATGATGACGACGACTACGACGACGAGAGAAATGATCGTACGGAGTCCACCTCTGTTACTGTGATGAAGGAGCTGTCTCTGTTCTGTCTGTTGATGGTGACTGGACAGGGAAAATAAGATGGAACGCCATTAAACAGTAACCTCCACTGGAGACGCTTGGTTCATACCTTGTACAACCTACTTTAAATTCTGTGGTGTTTGTGAAAGTTACTTTAGGCGGTTGATGTATGTTTTCTTTGCTAATGTCACAGCTGATACCTTTCACGTTTTCATTCGAAAGTGCCAATGTAGTTACTGTAGCGATTTTGCTGCAAACGGCGTGTTAAGTTCTAACAAACCTTAATAGTAACTACTGATTCACAGTAAACGTACAGTAGAACTGTGTAGTTTTAACTGTGTTAGTTGTTCTTGTCGTAGCTGCCCCTTACCAGGTAGAGGACCCACACAACACACTAGCAACGTGGGCTGCCGACCAACTTTCAAGAGCTCATATCAAAACATCGCCCGTGAATGTAAACATCGACAGACCTTCCGCATAAACACGGCACTACTTCGTGAAAAGCCATGTGACAGAGGTCCACCAATTGTAACTAACGGGACTAAGTATAGCACTCAACTGAATCGGTGTTATGAGCATGCCGGCAGAGCCAGACCGGCAGTATGTACCTACAGTTAGGACAGATCTGGCCAATACCTACGCTGGTTCTAGCACACCAGACATTCGTCGTAGTCTTCTGTACAAATTTGTTTCTTGTTGAGCGTAACGTAACTTTGGAATTGTGTAGTGTAGTATTTTGGTTGTTATTACTTCCTTTCATTGTCTTGTGACTTGTCTGACTTTTGCCACCACAAGAATCATTATGTTTCTTGTTGTTCTTGAATTTGGAAATTAGTGCACGCCAAAAGGCGTTTTAGTTAAATAAAGTGTGTGAAAACTTGATCGTTAGTTCTTTACTGCCGACTGCAGGACACTACACTTCGTGTACGGCTGGGCTATTGTAAGAACGGTTTTTGTTGATAGCTGGTACTGCCTTCGCTCACCAATAGTACTGCGTTTACCAAGTAAGTTTTGTCCGATGATCACTCGATGATAGCTGCTAGGCTGTAATTGCAGCAACTGATCTGCGACTGTTAGCAAGTTTATAACTCGTCAGAAAGTATAGACAACTGGTCAACAACTTAGATAAACGTTTTCCATCTGGAACTGGTCGGCAACTGGTCGACTGGAGCTGTGCGCTCGCAACTTTCTGGAAACCGTGGGATGATGTGTGGTGTCACCGCCAGACACCACACATGATAGGTGGTAGCCTTTAAATCGGCCGCGGTCCGGTAGTATACGTCGGACCCACGTGTCGCCACTATCAAGGTGCAGACCGAGCGCCGCCACACGGCAGGTCTAGAGAGACTTCCTAGCACTCGCGCCAGTTGTACAGCCGACTTTGCTAGCGATGGTTCACTGACAAAATACGCTCTTATTTGCCGAGACGATAGTTAGCATAGCCTTCAGCTACGTTATTTTCTACGACCTAGCAAGGCGCCAGTATCCGTGCTATTGATATTGTGAATCATGTACCATAAAGAGCGACGTTCTCTATTAATGGATTAAAGTTAAGTATTCCACCAGCTACGTCCGTTTTTCTCAATTCTAATTCCCTTGTCATGTTCCAGACCTCACGCCAGCCTACGTGAGCTAAAACGCGTACATTTCGGCCTCCTTTACTAACACGGTTGGCTGTCCTGCCAACCACAACATTGGCAACGAGGGTAAAGGTGTTCTTATGGATATTGCCCTGATTTACTTGGGTCATGGCTTCGCAATAATCTCCAGATATACTGTCCGAATTTTATCGCTTACAGAATCAGCAGACGCAGGCCTTACTGGATGCCCTTGGACAGCTCGTCCAGGGTCAACGTGCGATTCTAAACGATGCGGCCGCAGCCGCTCCACCGCTAACGCAGCCACAACACGCTGTTGCACCCACTTTTCGACCTTTTGATGCAGCACTGGAAAGCTGGACGGAGTGGTCAAGCCAATTTAGATTCCATCTCGCCGCCTATTGAATTCAAGGTAACGGGCGGCAGGCTTTTTTATCATCGGTCGGCGTGAACACGTACCGGGTAATAGTCAAATTATTTCCCCGACGCGACGTAGCAACTCTGCCCTACGAAGAAATTTTGTCTGCATTAGATGCATATTTCAAAGAATCAGTCAATGTAGTTGCGAAAAGGTATACCTTCTTTCGTACAAAACGTACGGCGTGTCATACTAATCGGGAGTGGATTGCAACCTTGCAAGGCCTTACTAGGGATTGTGCTTTTGAGTGTCAATGTGGACTCCCTTATTCAGATACTATGGTACGTGATGCAATTGCACAGAACTTTTCTGATGTTCGTATAAGGGAACAGATTTTGAAACTAGCAAATCCCTCCCTTCAACAAGTGATGGACATATTGGATCGACAGGACACACTTGACTTTGCTCAGTAATCATTTGAAACTTCGCCAGCTGTGTGTCAGGTTAACCGGCCCGCCGGGCGGGCTGCACGGGGCATTAAACAGCTCTCGCGGCCGGCCGCGCCGCTGCCGCCAGGCTCTCAGCCACGTGTGCCGCGCAGGCAAGCTAATGCAGTAATCAAATCATGCCCGTGGTGTGCTACTACACATTCGCGTAAGAATTGCCCGTCATGCCAAGCTATTTGCTTGTATTGTAATAAAAAAGGACATGTTCAGAGTGTTTGCCAGAAAAAGCGCAGATCGGAAGCTCAAAACCGTGCCAGGCCCTTTGCTTCGCGCCGGAATCGGAATCGAACCATGGATTCTCAGGCTCGTGAAACTTTGCCCATGGAAATTCATGTAGTTCATTCCACTCCGCCCAGTGCCACTCTCTCTAACAGTGACTGTGTTCGTCCCAACAATAGTGTGCGTCGACATCGCCGTAACTCCCGTCAAGTCCCAAGTGATTATGTACCAGTGTCAGTTCACGCTGCACGAGACAGTCGCTCTTGTCGTCAGCAGGACAATTAACTTTTTGTAGACTTGGACATTAACGGCAAAGTGATACCATTCCAGCTCGATACCGGAGCTGCAGTTTCACTGATCAATCAAGACACTTACAAACTGCTGTGCACACCTCCGTTGCGTGCCGCAAATGTTAAGCTACGCAGCTATTCAGGTCAACAGATCCTTGTGTTAGGACAGTGCAGCCTTTTTGCAACATACAAAGGACAAACAAAACTTGTGTCCTTTTACGTCCTTCGTTCTTCTTCTGCAGTGAACTTGTTTGATTTCGATTTATTTCAGTTGTTCAACTTGTCTATAGTAAATAAGGTCCTGTCAGTGAACCAGACTGTGCCTTCAGACAGTGTTTTTCGTCTATGTGAAGAATTTTCAGACATTTTTGCACCGGGCCTCGGTTGCGCTAAGAACTATAAAGCTCATTTGGAACTGAAAGTAAACGCGCAACCGAAATTTTTTAGAGCGCGCAATGTTCCCCACGCATTGCGTGATGGGGTTGCAAAAACATTACACGAACTGGAATGACAAGGTATAATTGAAAGTGTGCAGGCTTCTCTATGGGCATCACCCTTAGTAATTTTGCCAAAACCGTCTGGAAAATTGAGACTTTGTGTGGACTTTAAGGCAGCAGTGAATCCACAACTAGTGACTGCAACTTTTCCTTTACCCTGCGCGGAAGATCTTTTTGACAAACTGTGCCCGGGTAAATATTTTTCGAAGCTGGACCTAGCAGATGCGTACTTCCACACACCGATGGACGAAGAATCCCACCGCGTTTTGGTGGTTAACACGCATCTTGGTTTTTATCGATTCAAACGACTGCCATTCGGGTGTGCATCTGCCCCTGCATTGTTTCAGCAATATCTACAAACCGTTTGTGCGTCGGTCCCTACAGCAGCAAATTATCTGGACGATATTGTGATCTCTGGAAAGACGGAAGAAGAACATTTGGCCAATCTCAGAACATTATTTCAGGTCTTGCGACAAAATGGTCTTCGCTTGCGGAAGGACAAATGTGTGTTTTTTGCTCGGGACTTGCCATACCTGGGACATGTACTCAATGCCCAAGGCATACATCCCAGTCACACGCACCTTCGTACCATACTAGACTTGCCGTCGCCGCAGAATTTGAAGCTGCTACAGAGTGTACTGGGCGAAATCAACTATTATCATAAATATGTTCCACATGCCGCTTCCATTTCAGCTCCGCTGCATCGCTTACGCCGTAAGGGTGTTCCGTTCGTCTGGACGACGGAATGCGAACGCGCCTTTCGCCAGTTAAAATCGGCGTTGCTTTCCAATGCTTGCCTTACGCCATTCGATCCCCAGAAGCCCCTTTTGTTGATGGTGGATGCATGGGATTTCGGGATCGGTGCTGTGCTTGTGCACAAAGATGGATCGCACGATCGCCCTATTGCCTTTGCGTCCAAATTGCTCTCGTCTGCGCAAAGAAATTATTCACAGATCGAAAAAGAAGCATTGGCTCTCGTATTTGGTGTTACAAAGTTTCATGATTTCTTGTATGGTCGTCACTTTACCATAGTCACAGAACACAATCCTTTGACATCGCTTTTTCATCCGACAAAGCCTGTACCTCCACGTACAGCGCAGAAATTCATTCGCTGGTCTATTTTCCTCTCGCAGTACCGCTACGATATCTTGTATCGGTCCACTGCTAAGCACGGAAACGCCGATGCGTTGTCCCGCTTGCCTGTTGCTGAGGATAGGGCATTCGATTCCTCCGAACTTACTTGCATGTTCATTGATGCGGAAACCGATGACGTGGTCGAATCGTTTCCGATTGATTTTCGTCGTGTAGCTACAGCCACAGCTGCCGACTCTGTGCTTGCTCCCGTTCTGCGTTTTGTTGCGACGCAATGGCCCTTGTCAAACTCACGGATCGGGGACCCGTTGGTTCGCCGATTTTTAGCTCACAAGGAGAGACTTTTTGTACGACGTGGTGTTTTGCTGTTGCGTTCTGATAATGATCAGTCGAGGGTCGTGGTCCCACGTTCGTTACATTCCTCTGTCTTACAGCTTCTCCATCAAGGACATTGGGGTATAGTGAGAACGAAACAACTTGCTCGTCAGCACTGTACTTGGTTCGGAATCGATGCCGCGATTACGAATATGTGCTCTTCTTGCATGGTGTGTGCCGAACAACAATCAGCACAACCACGGAAATTCTTTGCATGGCCAAAAACCACTTCCCCTTGGCAACGCTTACACATCGATTTTGCTGGTCCATGGTGGAATGCTCGATGGTTGGTTGTGGTAGATTCATTCACTAAATTTCCTTTTGTTGTTCGGATGTCTCCCACGACGTCATCTGCCACCATCCAAGCGTTATCGGCTATCTTTTGCATTGAAGGTCTTCCACAGACTATTGTTTCCGACAATGGCCCACAATTCATTTCCGTAGAATTTCAGTCATTCTGCAAGGCCAATGGCATCAACATCTGACGTCCGCGCCGTTTTCGCCACAGTCAAACGGTGCGGCTGAACGATTAGTCTGGACTTTCAAGTGACAGATGTTGAAGTTAAAAGAGTCTCATTCCCGGGAGGACGCGTTATTGCTCTTTTTGTCCTCGTATCGCTCTCAGCCCCGAGATGGTCGCTCGCCAGCTGAGTTGCTCCACGGTCGCCCTCATCGAACCTTGATGTCTTTGCTACATCCGCCGCATCAGGTTCCTGTGCAGCGGCAGACACCTGCTTTTGCTCCAGGCGACGTTGTCTACTACGAGCGCCACTTCCGAGGTTCACGGCGTTGGCTCGAAGGGCGCATTCTTCGCTGCCTCGGACGCGCTATGTATCTGGTTTTAGGGGCCTCTGGCGAGGTGCGCCGGCATCTCAACCAGCTGCGCCTCTGTCGTCGCACGGGATCTGCCGCTCGCCGTCTGCTTTCATCGACGGTGCCGTCCGGTCAGCGCCGCGGGGACCCATGTACTGCCTCGCCTCAGCCCCAAGTGTTACCGACGCTGCCTTCCATTTTGCCCCAAGGCGACGCGCCGCCGCCGCCGCCGCCGCCGCCGCCGCCGCCGCCAACGACTGTTCTCCCGCCGGCGACGCCCGCAGTGGACGCTTCGCTGCAACCGCCGGGCGCCTCCCTGGGTCACGCACCGCCGATCGCTTCCCGTGACCAGTTGTCCTCCGACATGGAACTCTTGCCCGCTCCGGACCATACGTGGTCTTCGCCGGTCGGGTGCCCCGGCCCGGTGGAGGTCGACCCTTCGGCCCCTCCTGTCTCTCTGCGGGCTAATACACCGCATGTTGGCGTGCACCCTGGACCAGATTTTGAGCCGTTTCCTAGCTCCCCGCGGTCCGAATGGCAGGGTGCGGGTGGCACAGCCTCGCCTATTGTTAGGCTTCCCACCTCGTCGCATACGTCAACATGAGGTCCTCCCCACGGCGGGCGGAAGCCTTATACCACAACCGTACGCCGATTTGCGGGGGAGGAATGTGGTGTCACCGCCACACACCACACTTGCTAGGTGGTAGCCTTTAAATCGGCCGCGGTCCGGTAGTATACGTCGGACCCGCGTGTCGCCACTATCAGTGATTGCAGACCGAGCGCCGCCGCACGGCAGGTCTAGAAAGACTTCCTAGCACCCGCCCCAGTTGTACAGCCGACTTTGCTAGCGATGGTTCACTGACTTCTACGCTCTCATTTGCCGAGACGATAGTTAGCATAGTCTTCAGCTACGTTATTTGCTACGACCTAGCAAGGCGCCAGTATCCGTGCTATTGATATTGTGAACCATGTACCATAAAGAGCGACGTTCTCTATTAATGGATTAAAGTTAAGTATTCCACCAGCTACATCCGTTTTTCTCAATTCTAATTCCCTTGTCATGTTCCAGACCTCACGCCAGCCTACGTGAGCTAAAACGCGTGCATTTCGGCCTCCTTTACTAACACGGTTGGCTCTCCTTCCAACCACAACATGATGTCCATTTGCCCATGCAGCAACTAGGCCTCCGTGGTGCGGATTAGTGTAAGTCTTGTGGTGGAAATGTCAATAGCTACGTGATAAGGGCACCGTGTACGTGGCAAATGGTAAGAAATGCCGAGAAACGCTTCCTTCTCGAATGTGGCACTAAATGAGATTTTCTGTAGGAGAAGTTGAGCCGAAGAACGCTGCATGTTGTTGCTTTTCTTCATTCGTTCTCAGCTGATTACATACATACTTGAAACACTTCATGCTCGCTAACAGTGGTGTATTCGTTTCATGTGCGCAGTTTTTGATTGGCGACACCAGACTGTTTATGTCATCAAAACAGCTGAACACTGTAAGAAGTCATGTCTGCTATGGGCAAACTGGCTTCATTTGAGAGTGAATACAGCTAATGATGATGATAGTGAACAATAAAACAATTCTGCTCGGAGAAAATACTGTGAACGATGATAAAACAAGATACACAGGTAAGATGGGCAAACCTTGATAGGAGGTGAATTGCACTCCATCTTCAGGCCACAAGTGGCCCATCGGGACCATCCGACCGCCGTGTCATCCTCAATTGAGGATGCGGATAGGAGGGGTGTGTGGTCAGCACACCACTATCCCGGTCGTTACGATGGTTTTCTTTGACCGGAGCCGCTACTATTCGGTCGAGTAGGTAGGAGGTGAATGGATGACACAATTTTGGGAACCGAGTTGAAGGAATGTAGGAGTAGGCGAGGGCCGTATGGGGGACAAGGCAGGAAGGACAAACCGATTAGCACTTGGATGGAACACCTTTCACCTCGAGCAACGACACTTATAACAAGCACCAGGTCCGTCGGAGATTTGTCAGACCAGGGATGGTGGAAGTGACCAGCTACAGACCAACGATAAGTGGAGACAAGCGTCCATTATTTCTCTGACATGAGCTCACAGCAGAAAAGACTGTACACGCTTAAGCCGAGGATGTGGGTAACACAGCGCTGTCGTCTCACTCAAGGTAAACGCCGCTTCCATGGGGTAAGGGGGCCAATGTTGAAAAATCTTCAAAATAGAGACATGGTGTAAAGTGTAGAACATTACAAACTGGGAACTCATGGACTAGCCATCTCTGCGTAGACAGTGGCGTCATACTAGAATGTCACCCATCTTGAGATGATTTAACAGGAAACTCAAGTTGGCACAGTATGAGAGGACACAAAACGATATGTAGACTACATCGTATTTACGAGTAGAAATTGTGAAAATTTGGAACACATATGAGACTGGAAGCAGTTCACATTCTGTTCACAGGTGATAGCAGAGACGTGCGTCAGCAGTTCTTGTAAACAAGCGCAGAGCTGTTGCACTGTGTTATCTTCTGTTGATTCACTTCACGTACTGTATAGATGATCAGAGTATCTCCATTCATGATGAGTAATTTAACAATGGCCACCACCTTTCTGCCACCGCCGACCAAATCAGTCCCGCTGCAGAACAGAATATACAGACAAAGCTTGTTAGGTACAACATACGAGTGTTCTTAGACTAAGTTTAATTCAGTGTCTTTAGGTATGTAATAAATGTCTATCGAAGTTACGCTCTATCCACCTCAACAAGCGTTATGGCTGAAATTTCCGTACTAGAAGCCCCTTAAATCTCTGCTAGAGCACATACTAGGCTCAAAAGAAAACGTTTAAGCACGGCATTCAATACATATTCAATACATACAAGAGCTCAGAATGAAGTAAATTATCATTTTTTTTTTTGCTGATCATGATTTTCGATTAGTCATCTAAACACAATATTAAACGAACATTTCTGGAGAATTTCAATTGTCTTTGATGTTCGTATTAGGTAGAAATTAACTGTTATTCGGATCTCCAATGTGTGCTCAGATCAATTGTGTACGATCTTAATAAGGTCATTCCTCGCTAAGATTGACTGCCGATATTCGACTATTTGAAAATATAAATCAATCTGAATTACTGTGATTACTTTTGTGTGTGATGTCAGGTCACACACTGTGCAATGAAGCTTCTAGCAATTTCTCGCACCATTCATTAAGCACGTCTAAAGTATTGTTTTACCTACGTACTCATGTCGATTTATCTTAGTTAACGATAAACTGTGAGCTTCGAGATCTATTGCACCAGAATATCCAATAACGATCGAAAACTATCCTATTCTCCATCATACGTGTCCAGACCTACGAAATTCTACGAATTTCCGATTCTGTCACTGGCTGCATCGCCAGAAGACAATTATACAATTTAAAGTTGATTCTCGTACATGTATTTAAGAGAATATTTGGTCACTGAAGTTTTATTAGGCCATAGGTTTTTCTTTATGATCAAAATGTTTCCTTTTGAGTGCATTGCTACAGCGTACAAGCAACGTGGCGTGGATCCGATGCTGATACATACGCTCCGACAAGTAGGCAAGGGATTAGTATGGCATTTGTGTTTTTCGACGTGCGTGTAGTAAATATGTAAATGTGATCTAGCGCGAGGTTATTACCAAATACGTCCTAATGGGACCACCGAGTTGTTATTCTTTTCTTGGCTGTCAAAGGAGAAACACAAATAGCCTTCCATTGGAGAATGTAGAATGTATATGGGTCAACATGTCTGTCTAAAACTACCGTTGTGAAATGGTGCGCCAAGTTCCGTGCTGGTCACGATTCGACACAAGTCGCATATCGAGTTGCGAGGTTAGCAGAAGTTACGCCAACTCCAGTGGACGACACTGGAGCACTCGTTTTATATTCCTGAACTCTCCCCATGTGATTATCACACTTCCGGTCCCTTAAAAAAGCGTTGATGGTTCAACAGTCCGTCTTGGACCAGGATTCAGCAGGCATACGGACTTCTTCAAGCACCAGAACACGGTGTTTTACCAACCTAGTATCTTCAACACGGTGCGTCAGTGGGATGAGGGCCTCAATGCTCACAGCGATTTTGTCTGATTGGCGTACCGATTCTGGACTGTATAGACTTCGAACTGAAGCTTTTTGATCGCCCCTAATAATTGCTCTAGTAGTTGTTGAGACTTTGGAGCGACGTTTAGTGTAAGATTACCAACGGCAAAGACAGTTACGTGGAGCAGGATATTGCAAGAAATGGAAAGCCTTTTATTACAATAGGACGTCAGTATGACAGCTAAGATTAGGCGCCGGCCACTGTGGCCTAGCGGTGTTAGGTGCTTCAGTCCGGAACCGCGCTGTTGCTAAGGTCGCAGGTTCGAATCCTGCCTCGGACATGGATGTCCTTGGGTTAGTTAGGTTTAGGTAGTTCTAAGTCTAGGGGACTGATGACCTCAGATGTTAAGTCCCGTAGTGCTTAGAGCCATTTGAACCATTTTTTTTAAAGATTAGGCCGTACTTTATATAACTTTGGTAACAACCGTAATTACAGGAGGAACAGAGTCCACAAGTTTCTTCAGGTCGTCACATCAATCTGAAACCACGCTACAGCTATCAGATTGAGGAGCTGTTGATTGCTACGTTTCACCCGTTGTTCCAACAGTGCCAGACATCGTAGAAGTAAGATGGGGTAATTTAGCGAGCCATTCGAGGAGCGACAGGATGCCGATTGTTTATAAACGTATGTTTGCAGCCCTGTCAATGCTGCTGTAGTCATCAGAGAATATGGGAGTGTTCATAGCAAACGGACCAGAAAGATCTGGAGGAAAATGCAAGACTGGGTCACCAAGGACGTTCGAATATGGAGCCTGGTTCATGTTGCGGTAACCCGGGTGGTTCCATGTCGTACTGCGAATAACGTCCTCAAAACGTCGCACAGCCATCTCCATTCTGAACTACAAGGGCATGCTCAAAAGTAATGTCTCTGAAACTTTCATGTGAAAGCTCTCAAAGGTTTTGAAATGAAATGAAGGCTATTAACATTATATATCTTAATTTTTGTGTCTAAATATTTATTTCATAACATAGTCACCCTAGCGAAGAACACATTTCTCCCGACGAGAGACCAATTTGTTGATATCATCACTGTAGAACGTTTGACTGTGTCGCGGAGCAAGAACTTCACATGTGCTTGCATTGCTTCATCACTATCAAAGTGCAATCCCTTAAGGTGTTCTATAAGTTTTGGAAACAGACCAATATCGGATTGGACCAAGTTGGGATTGTTTGGAGGATAGCCGATGACAGGGAAAAAAAATGACTCTGAACACTATGGGACTTAACATCTATGATCATCAGTCCCCTTGAGCTTAGAACTACTTAAACCTAACTATCCTAAGGACATCACACAACACCCAGCCATCACGAGGCAAAGAAAATCCCTGACCTCGACGGGAATCGAACCCGGGAACCCGAACGTAGGAAGCGAGAACGCTACCGCACGACCACGAGATGCGGGCGATAACAGTGAATCCACAGCGTTAAACTGCTACACATGTCGCAACGCCGCTGTATACTCTGGCATTGTAATGCTGAAGGAGAAGATGTTCGATGTGTGAACGAACTCTTCATATTCGAAACTCTCTTAGAACACGCTGTTTCTGTTGCACCAGTACAGTTACGCTACATGTCGCCATGTTGCACGCCCAATTTCGTAGCCCTATAGCGGATGATGGAAGCAAATGTGTAGACATGAAGAATACAGATGTAGAATGTTAATGAGGTTTGTTTTATGAGTAAACTTTTAAGAGTTTTCACTTTAAAAATTCGGAGGCGTTACCTTTTAGCACTCCTTCGTACTCCCTCGGCAGACTACGGGTGAAATGGGTCACTGCGGTGGTGGTGCACTTTACGCCTTGCATCATTTAAAAGAAGCAGAATTGTAACTCGTCGGGCCCCACGAAACTCCTTTGCTCAACTGCTGTCCAGTTTGTGTGTTATTCGGCACACAGAGTACGTGAGCTTCATGTTTCGCTGTGAGAAATGGCCTTTTGCGATGCACCGAACTGCAGATTTCGATTGCGTGCATTTTCGTTGTGTTCGCTGTGAAACTGATGAGACGGACCTGCATTCACCGACACCAATCCCTGTCGGTTTTGCAGGACATTGTCATTGAAGAGACGTGACGCTCTTCGAAGGTCCCTGTGAGGTGCTAGTGGTACATCATTCCGTGTAGACAGGCTGGGCTGTCTGCGTTTGCGAGCTAACATCCCTAAGATGTTCGGGCTCACAAGCGGTTCCCCTTCGTCGAAGTGTCTTGGCTCAAACTCGCCTAGGGTTTGAACCGCACGTGTCACATTACACGCCCTAAATTAGACACTTGTGAGCCTTTGGTTAAATTGTGTATCTGATGGCTAGTTTGCGAAAAACAAAGTTCATATAACATATAATAACAGTAATAAAAATATCAGGAACTACATTAACGACCCATAAGTGATGTAGGGCACAAAGTGGCGATTTGGTTAGAATAATGTTTATTCCAAAAGCAAACTAATAGTGAATGACGTAGTACTTAGAGTTACTGTTACACTCGAGCGCATTTCCATTTGACACAGTTTGATCATTCACAATCTCATTGTGAAACCTAAGTTCACTACCGCACCTCGCTGTCTATGCCCGGCTGCTGGCCGCTCAGAAACTAAGTCCACTGCTACCACACAACACAAAATTTTCTAAGTTGTTTCTCTTCCTAGCTACCCGACTGTCCGCTTTCGCGTCTCAGTCCCAACTGTACCCTTTGGAGTCTCCAGCCGAACTGTCCCTTACCCGCGTCTGCACCAGCACTGCCCTCTGCCCGTCCCCGGCCGCGTTTCCCGAGCGCCGAATATCACTGAACTGACTAGATCTGTTCTCTTTCCTGAGGCTGTCCTCCTGATTGACTACAGATTATTCTACATTATTTTGCACTTTAACATATTTAAGTAATCAAAAGCTTGACCTCGTTTATCTTCTAAATAAAGTAACAGTAATATCTCTAAACATTCATGGTGGTGTCTGTTTGCTCTATATCGTGTCCCCCTACAACTTTCGCGCAACGACGCTCTGAGCGTGTTTTTTAGGGAATTAACTAGTTTGAACCTGGGACCTGTTGCTGGTAAGGAGACGCCAGACCACACATGACATGTAGAATTCAGAAGAGTTCAGTGAGACTAGCGATGATATAACCAAATACTTAATTATCTCAGCGTCAGCTCCGCTGCACTCCCTTTAAAAGAATCTTAATACTAACTAAATTTAGTGGAAGGGGTTGAAGGCTTTCCTATTTTTAGTTAGCTGGTAAAATAACGTCGAAAAAGCAGTTAAGTTTACCATTGGAAATTTTATTCTACTCACAAAACATTGTTTATAAATTGCACTATTGATAAAAGGAAATGTTTTAATACAGGATGGTAAAAACCAACTGCGTTCAACAAAAATGTGAACGAATATTCCCTGAATGGGTTTCCAAGTTCACAATCGATCGAAGGATGACCTATGCCATATCACATCTATAATCTAGGTTTTTTCACAAAAGAGAAAACTATCAAAATGGTATACAGTGACCCTCAATTATCTTTAATTACTTATCTAACTTGTCGTAAATTACAGTGGCTGATGTAGCTTCTCAATAACTATATAAAAGGAAAATCATCGCGTTTCAGATCTGTTCTTCAAGTGGCAAATGTGAACACCATGAGTTTTAATTAACGATCGACACTAGTACTACGCAAAAAAGGGGGTGTAACAGATGAGTCTTCTGCAGTTCTGAGTGAAGCCTTATGCGCTCAAAAATGCGGCATCGCGTACGTTCATTACCTTGTCGGTGTTAGGCAGCGTCAGGGCAGCCGTGGGCAGCACAGCCCCGCTCACCTCGCCATCTCGGAAGTAACTCTTCTTCACCTCTCCTTACTACAATATACCGAAGTTGGTTTAAAAAAAAAACTATCTGGCTGTGTTTTCATCTGACCAATCAGGGTCTCAATGTTAACCTTAAGCTCCGCCTACAAAAATCCTGTCTATCCAATGAGAAACGTTATACTTTTCGTGGTGGGGCTATGTTTTTAAAGTTTGTAACGTAACAGAGACGCTAAAAAGTCTCACGCTAAAACCTGCAGCTGGTGTGGTCCTTTTAGCGTTATCGTAAGATCTATACTGTTCTTCTGGAGGGCTCTATCTTTTAACATGGGCTGGGGGGTGGTCCTAATGTAACAGAGACACGAAAAAGTCTGACGCTAAAACTTGCGGGTGGTAGTGGCCCTTTTTGTGTTATCGTAAGATCTATACTGTTTTTCTGGAGGGCTATAGCTTTTAACGTGGGCTGGGGGTTGGACCTTGACGTAACAGAGACGTGGGTGTCCAGTCCGTCCCTTATCGTAGGGCCTTCTAGCTTAACACGGTTCTGCTCTCGGCTTCTGTTCTCGTTTCTCCCCTCGGAACTGCGTCGGTCTCACGGTGGGAAGGTACGACATGCATTTAGGCATTCTTGTGTTAGTCTGTGGTATTCTATTTGCTCACTCGTTACTTGTATTACTTTGGTTAATTTAATGTCACGATTTATTCGCAGCTATGTGACATACTACTGGATTTGCTTATCATGTCAGGGTTTTCATGGAAGGTGTTGGATTTGCCTGACACCTTACATATCCACTACATAATAAATGTTAACTTCCTTTGCATAACACCAATACCATTTCCTTCTTAACTTTGAATGTCATGGCCAATAGCCTTGCACCAATATGCTTTCTGATAAATAAATAAAGAACAAGAGTAAGTATTATGTACTTAACTTTACAACAAATATCCTATTACCTAATGATTCAATAAGGTGTCGTGCTGTCATCGTTCAATGTGTTTTGCGTGGAGGAAATGATGATCTGATGCTTAACTGAAAAAAACTAATAATTTAAATTTACTATATCTTTTAAATAAATAAAGTCAGAGTTGATATTTACAACATTTGTCATTTTAATGGTGTGATGCGATATGTCGATCGTTAAGATTGACCAAAGCGTTCAGACTTTAGAATTCAGTCTTTTGTTACAAA
Organism: Schistocerca gregaria; assembly: GCF_023897955.1. NCBI lineage: Eukaryota > Metazoa > Arthropoda > Insecta > Orthoptera > Acrididae > Schistocerca > Schistocerca gregaria. The sequence goes on from NC_064923.1 coordinate 522,891,639, forward strand.
ACTTGTTAATTTCACTTTGTAAATACTAAGCTATTATGTATATGTTCAATATTCAAGTTTTATTGGGATCACCATTTACATTTATGGAGGATGGCACATTACTGTGGCTTGATTCCCTGCACTAGTACAGAATTGAATAGTTTTCATAAATGTTTCCTTTTATGGCGGATCTTAGGTCCGCCATATTTAACACTGTTACGTCTCATTGGGCACAAAAGCCTTCTACTGGGTTTCCCTATGACGTAGGTTCTTGTCTGTCTCACTTGCACACTACAGCGCTTAGGCCTCAATAGACATTAGACACCTGTGAATAGCCCCATCTCGTTGTGAATCTGCACCATGTGCGGTTATTGAAAACTATCTCTTTCAGCCATATATTTAAATGAGAGCGAAATGCTCATTAACTCACACATTGTAACACCAGCATATCTAAGAAGGTTTTTCATGATGTGGTTATGAGCACGTCCACATGAATACCATAACCCAAATATACTTGGACCAATTTTCAGATTCAAGTGTGTTATCATGACTGTGTTTCCATCACTTCTGTGATAGTTACATTAGTGAACATACGAGCTTGTATGAAAAGATTACATACTAAATCATTTCATTATCTAAAAGGCAGAGGAAGTTATGGTAAAAAACGTAGGTGCTCAAAGTTAGTATGGAGATAGGGATACATTGATCAGACTATACTTCTACCACTGTTGTCAACTACCATTCCATCTGTGTTCAATATTTAAAACAAAAAAGAAACTTTAATTACCCAGAAATAAATAGTTTTTGATGCTACTGGGCAACAGTCATACAATAATTTATAAAATAAAACACCGCCATTTCTGTGTATAGTTGTTTAATTCCAACCCAGCTTTCGGCCTTGTATGCCATTTTCAAGTGAATGAGTTTATATCATTAACATATATTGCAGCCCATCAAGCTCAAAATTACCCATAACTTAAAAATATGGAACCAATATTTTTCCTAAGTTATGGCCAATTTTGAGCTTGATGTCCTCAAGTATATATTAATGACACAATCTCAAACACTTGAAAATGGTATTAAAGGCCGAAATAGGGGTAGTAATTAAATGAACAACAATACAGACAAATCGTGGTGTGATCATTTAAAAAAAATACCCAGAAATAAGAGCACTGACTTAAAGTTTTCTTACGAGCTTACCTTAACAAGCACAAATCAGAAAATTAAGTTCAGAAGGGAACTTTCTGATCTCATTCTTCGTAAAAACTGGTTTAAGGCAAGGAAACAGCCTATCGCCGCTTCATCTTAATTGTACCCTTGAATACATAATGAGGGAATGGTACAAGTACAGTCCAGAGAACTCAAAAAGAAGACCTGAAGTTGAACTGTTGAGGATTTTCTGATAACATCGCTCTTCTCGCCAACAGCATTCAAAAAACCAAACAACAAATACAATCATTACAGAAAATAGCCTGCGTATTGGCCTTAAAATATCTTTTGAAAACACAGAAATAATGCTAATGGAACTACTGCTGACGAACAATATTAAAATTGGATAAAAGACAAAAATTGTTGAAAATTTTAAGTACTTGGGAGAAATAATTACACACAACCTGAATGAGAAATAATCATGGCAGAGTGGAAAAAAAACAAATTGATTAAAACACATCACGTTAGCAACAACACATAGAACAAAAAATAACTCACAATAGCCACAAAACTTAAACACAAACAGCCACACAGCTGCAAATAACACATCCAAGCGAAACTATATTTAAAATAACCAACACTGTTGCAATAGACAGATTACTCAAAACAGAAAGGACAATTAGAGCATGAAAAAATAAAAAAATACCCTAAAGATGGAGTTTGGAGAAAAGTTTTAAATGGAACAATTTATAAAGAAATAGAAACAGTGGCAAGTTCAAAGAAACTCATCTCTTTCCTAGGACATTTGATGAGGTCAACAGGAAATAGGATTAGCAGGAGAATAATTGAGAAGATAGTTAGTTACCTGCTTACTTTCTTTCATGTTCCATGGATCATTTTGCATGACAAAATCATCATTGTCGGTCGTGGTGGCCGAGCGGTTCTAGGCGCTTCCGTGCCGAACCGCAAGACTGCTACAGTCGCAGGTTCGAATCCTGCCTCGGGCATGGATGTGTGTGATGTCCTTAGGTTAGTTAGGTTTAAGTAGTTGTAAGTCCTAGGGGACTGATGACCTCAGATGCTAAGTCCCATAGCGCTCAGAGCCATTTGAACCATTTTTTGAAATCATCGTGATGTGGAATGAGTCATTTTACATTCATATTGCCAAATTAATTTGAACATCTATTTGCACCCTAAACATCACTATATAATAATAATAATTATTATTATTTTCCCAAAATAAAATCAAGATATACAGATTTTACTACGTTATAAACATACACTTTAGTGGTTGGCAGGAGAGCCAACACCGTGTTACTAGAGGAGGCCGAAAGGCACGCGATTTAGCTCACGCAGGCTGGCGTGAGGTCTGCAACAGGATAAAGAAATTAGAATTAAGAATCAACGGACCTAGCTGGTGGAATACTTAACTTTAATCCATTAATGATGCACGTCGGTTTTGACGGTACATAGTTCACGTAACGTGTATCCACACGACATGTGGCCTGTAGTTGAAGAAGTGTCATGATGATCTCTCCATTGGCAAAAGATTCCGGAATAGTCCCCCATTCGGATCTCCGGGAGGGGACTGCCAAGGTGGATGTTACCATGAGAAAAAGATTGAATAATCAACGAAAGGATAACGTTCTACGAGTCGGGACGTGAAATGTCAGAAGCTTGAACGTGGTAGGGGAACTAGAAAATCTGAAAACGGAAATGCGAAGGCTCAGTCTAGATATAGTAGGGGTCAGTGAAGTGAAGTGAAGTGGAAGGAAGACAAGGATTTCTGGTAAGATGAGTATCGGGTAATATCAACAGCAGCAGAAAATGGTATAACAGGTGTTGGATTCGTTATGAATAGGAAGGTAGGGCAGAGGGTGTGTTACTGTGAACAGTTCAGTGACCCGGTTGTTCTAATCAGAATCGACAGCAGACCAACACCGACAAAGATAGTTCAGGTATACATGCCGAAGTCGCAAGCTGAAGATGAACAGATAGAGAAAGTGTATGAGGATATTGAAAGGGTAATGCAGTATGTAAAGGGGGACGAAAATCTAATAGTCATGGGAGACTGGAATGCAGTTGTAGGGGAAGGAGTAGACGAAAAGTTACAGGTGAATATGGGCTTGGGACAATGAATGAAAGAGGAGAAAGGCTAATTGAGTTCTGTAATAAGTTTCAGCTAGTAATAGCGAATACCCTGTTCAAGAATCACAAGAGGAGGAGGTATACTTGGAAAAGGCCGGGAGATACCGGAAGATTTCAATTAGATTACATCATGGTCAGACAGAGATTCCGAAATCAGATACTGGATTGTAAGGCGTACCCAGGCTGAAGTTCAAGACATTAGTCAGGAAGAATCAATACGCAAAGAAATGGGATACGGAAGTTCTAAGGAATGACGAGATACGTTTGAAGTTCTCTAACGCTGTAGATACAGCAATAAGGAATAGCGCAGTAGGCAACACAGTTGAAGAGGAATGGACGTCTCTAAAAAGGGCCATCACAGAAGTTGGGAAGGAAACATAGGTACAAAGAAGGTAGCTGCGAGGAAACCATGGGTAACAGAAGAAATACATAAGTTGATAGATGAAAGAAGGAAGTACAAACAAGTTCCGGGAAAATCAGGAATACAGAAATACAAGTCGCTGAGGAATGAAATAAATAGGAAGTCCAGGGAAGCTAAGACGAAATGGCTGCAGGAAAAATGTGAAGACATCGAAAAAACTATGATTGTCGGAAGGACAGACTCAGCATACAGGAAAGTCAAAACAACCTTTGGTGACATTAAAAGCAACGGTGGTAACATTAAGAGTGCAACGGGAATTCCACTGCTAAATGCAGAGGAGAGAGCAGATAGGTGGAAAGAATACAGTGAAAGCCTCTATGAGGGTGAAGATTTGTCTGATGTGATAGAAGAAGAAACAGGTGTCGATTTAGAAGAGATAGGGGATCCAGTATTAGAATCGGAATTTAAAAGAGCTTTGGAGGACTTGTGGTCAAATAAGGCAGAAGGGATAGATAACATTACCTCAGAATTTCTAAAATCATTAGGGGAAGTGGCAACAAAACGACTATTCACGTTGGTGTGTAGAATATATGAGTCTGGCGACATACCATCTGACTTTCGGAAAAGCATCACCCACACAATTCCGAAGATGGCAAGAGCTGACAAGTGCGAGAATTATCGCACAATCAGCTTAACAGCTCATGCCTCGAAGCTGCTTACAAGAATAATATACAGAAGAATGGAAAAGAAAATTGAGAATGCGTTAGGTGACGATCAGTTTGGCTTTAGGAAAAGTAAAGGCACGAGAGAGGCAATTCTGACGTTACGGCTAATAATGGAAGCAAGGCTAAAAAAAAATCAAAACACGTTCATAGGATTTGTCGACCTGGAAAAAGCGTTTGACAATATAAAATGGTGCAAGCTGTTCGAGATACTGAAAAAAGTAGGGGTAAGCTATAGGGAGAGTCGGGTCATATACAATATATACTACAACCAAGAGGGTATAATAAGAGTGGACGATCAAGAACGAAGTGCTCGTATTAAGAAGGGTCTAAGACAAGGCTGTAGCCTTTCGCCCCTAATCTTCAATCTGTACATCGAGGAAGCAATGATGGAAATAAAAGAAAGGTTCAGGAGTGGAATTAAAATACAAGATGAAAGGATATCAATGATAAGACTCGCTGATGACATTTCTATCCTGAGTGAAAGTGAAGCAGACTCGCTATGGCAAAAAAGGCATTTCTGGCCAAGAGAAGTCTACTAATATCAAATACCGGCCTTAATTTGAGGAAGAAATTTCTGAGGATGTACGTCTGGAGTACAGCATTGTATGGTATTGAAACACGGACTGTTGGAAAACCGGAACAGAAGAGAATCTAAGCATTTTAGATGTGGTGCTATAGACGAATCTTGAAAATTAGGTGGACTGATAAGCTAAGGAATGAGGAGGTTCTACGCAGAATCGGAGAGGAAAGGAATATGTGGAAAACACTGATAAGGAGAAGGGACAGGATGATAGGACATGTGCTAAGACATGAGGGAATGACTTCCATGGTACTAGAGGGAGCTGTAGAGGGCAAAACCTATAGAGGAAGACAGAGATTGGAATACGCCAAGCAAATAATTTCAGAAGGAACAAACTAGAGATATATCAGAAAGTACCGTGGGCGAAGTGGCGCGTCTTTGGCTTCTAATCCAAGGCATCAAGTCCCAGGTTCGATTGCAACCATTTCCTTAGTTTAGAATACAGATCATCAGCTATAGAGATCGAAAACATCAGGAGTCATCTTTATTGTTGCGAAAGGCCCTGCGAAAAGAGAGTCTGCACCAGTTTCTAAATTTCGAATAAAATAATCAACTACAGCGATCGAAGATATCCGATATAAGGAATATCCCTTATTCTCTACAATGGGCTTACGAAATCAGAACAAGTGGCTGAACACAAATTCAGGGCACACTCTTTCCGTGGGAAGCTGCCCCTGAAGGCGGAAGTGTAAAAAGTGATGCCCCCGGCAGAAGGACGCAGGAATGCATGTAACCACAATGTCAAAGACACATAACGTGGATCTCGGGAAATCAGAACATAGTATAAGAGGAGAAGGATTATTTACAAGTAGTAAGGTGAAGCAAAGAATGAATTACTGTGATCATTCACTTATAAGGTTACTCTCATAAGAATCGGACCTAAACCAAAGCAAACAATGGATCTGGTATAGGTCACATGGTATTCTCTAGCCGAAAAGAGCAATAACTTAGGAAATAACAAATAATGGAATGTAGCCAACAAATAACTGAATGTTTCGTGTAAACGTACCACGAGATGAAGTAGTGGTGCAGCATCGAACCAGTCAGAAGATTGAGGGAAATAAGAAGTCATTCCTAGGTCACAAGAAGAAAATGGTGACCGGGAGAGTTGATGAGGAAACTGAATGGGTAATTGTCAACGAAAAGATAGTTGAAAATATAGTAACCGATGGTTATGGACTGGTACAGCAAAGGAAACAATGAAGTTAGAATTTACGGGAGAAGACGGACACGCCATTAGCCGTTAGAAGTGAGAAAGCAGGAAACAATCACAAGAGTTTACAGTAACGTGGAAAATCTCGCAGACCAGGAAAAACATCAGATAGGTTACATTATGGCCAAAGATTCTGGATTGAGATATAGGATTGTAAGACAAACTCAGGTACAGATATAGATTCTGATGACAATTGGTAATGATGACGAATAAGCTGAATTTTAAGATAATTAATAGAAAGAATCAGTGTGTAGAGATTTGGGGTACTGAAATATTGAGCGAGGATGATGTGCATTGGAAATTCTATAAGGCCGTAGGTACTGCAATAATATGCATCACAGTACATAGTAGAAAAGGACTGTACAAATCTGGATAGGGTAATCACAGAAACTGACATGACAAATACAAAAGTAAGAGAAGAATGTGAAGAATCCGTAACAGAATATATGAACTGATAAACAAAAGCAGAGAACAGAAATGTTCGGAAATGTAACTGATACAGCAATTTTGGAACGAATTCAACAGGAAATGGGCAAGATCAGTGCACAGATGTTAAGTTCCATGCCGTATTCCCACTTTGCATAAAATATGTAAGTCCGAACTTCAGCCGAATTATTTCAAAGCCCAGAGCTGCTTCCATAAAATCAAAGTCCACACAACCTCTAACAGCTCTATGGTCGACGACTGTTGGAAGTGTTTCATGACCAAACGTCAGTATCAAATATTTCAAAGTCCAGAGACACTCTAAAAGATTACTAAGGCCAGCGGCACTCTAAAGTATTTCGGAGATCAGCGAAAGACGGAGTATTTTTGAGCCCTACAAGCTAGAAAATAGTAGAATTTTCACGTTTACACGTGAAGCTATTCCACCCTTCATCTGAGACCTGCCAACATGACTGCCCGCTACTTTGGCCAGCAATAGACTCAACAAGCGCTCCTATACCTGTATTTACAGGCAGGCGAATATTTTTCAGAACAACTAAAACTGCATGTTGCGTCGATGCTCAAGTCTTTCGTTTACGATGGTATTATGGACGTCAAATTACCCAACTTTCCAGCATGAATCTCTTTCTCTGTTTATAAATTTTCGTGACCAGTTTCTCTCTCACTATTGTGGAGAACTGAAACCGTGCTCTGCAAGATAAAAATGTACACAAAGATTGGTCGCTTGAAAGTAGTATGACATTTCTTGTCACATCTTGAGAAAGGATATATATAAGTATCTTTTCTGTGGTGGATGTTATAGGGGTGGGTACTATTTCAGGTGTTACTTTGGCTGAACACAATTGCAGTCGTGTTTGTTGATACGCCTTAATGCCAATTTTGCTAAATCACATTGAGTGCACTATTCGTTGTGGCATCTCAGTCGACTCGTATTTAACTCTGACTCATCATGATACACCCTTTTTATTTGTAGTTGAAATTAACAATAATTGTTACTGAAGCTTCTTGCAAAATATAGATACGTTTTATACCATAAAAATAAATTCCAAACGTTTAGTACTGGATCATCGTTCTCCTTTGGATTACGCTTCTTTCCAGCCATCTCTCAATTCTGTCCAGTTAATATAAAAATCACCAATTTTCTTACGTCATGATAACATGTACTTATTTATGGCTCTGTAGCTCCTAGAATAATTATGCTACAAGGTTCAGGGAAGTCCTATCTGTTTCATCTCGATGAGACCTTAATCTGATTTGCTCAACTCATACTATTGTACATCATGCACTTATTGCTGTAAGGGGTTTTAAAGTGTCCATTAGGCAGATACAGGCTTTCACAGTGGACACAAAGGACCATGGACAGCTATCCACTCAAATCCTGCTTTTGACATCGGGGTCAGACCCTTTGGAACATGATGTCTACTCTAATCATGTGCGTAGAAATCATGAGTATCTCTCAACTCCATATCAGTATATATCTAAAAATGGAACAATAAAAAACATTTTAATACTCATTTCGTGTGTTACTGTGTGTATGTGTGTGTGTGTGTGTGTGTGTGTGTGTGTGTGTGTGTGTGTGTGTGTGTGTGTGTGTGTGTGTGTGTGTGTCACAAAGACCAATAAACAATGAGATAACGTCAATTTTCTGGTACTCTTGTCTGGGAGTATAGTAAATCGCTCTTATACCTTTTGGCTCTGTACTTTTTTTGTGATGCATTATTCACTTTGATTTTGACTTTCGGTATTTAAAACCCTTTTATTTCCGCCGCATATGATCGCACCACTACATTGTGGCTGTCACTGTGACAGCTGGAGCGTTTGTCAATGTCGTCATCTTATATGGTATCTGGGCATCTTGCTTAGTAATGACAGATTCTTCCTTGGGCTCTTGAAGCTCTCCTGACAACCAATCCCCTGGATTCTAGCAAAATATAAAAAAAGAATAGCCAAATAAATTACCAAAACTGTGTCGCACGTTAGTTCAAGGGTTATTCGGATTTACCCAGCCCCTTCTGTACAAGTCAGGGTTCTTACACGGACACTTAACAGACACAATAACAACCGTTAACAAAAACATGCAAAACAAACTGTACCCACACACTTGCAAAAATGGAACTTCAGCAAAATAAACTGTAAGTACAGTACACTAGCTTGTTAGTAATTTAACTGAAACATCCGTTTTCCATGAAATGTCATCGCGTCAGAATCCCATTTATCAGCTATTGTAAATAATTATTGTAAATAATTATTACTCAGTTATCCCAGCACACTCCGTTACCTTCAAAATAGCCATGACAATGTCATCTCGTAAAATGTGCATGGCAAACACCGTCCACCGCCCAAGAATGTATATGGAACACTACACAACCACCCCAAAATTTAAATAAACAATCAAGAACAAATTTAAAAAAAGACGGTATCTCACCAATATCTGCATTTAATAATGTAAATATATGCAATGTACCATTAAATGTTACTAATGAAGAAACAAATCATTATGTATGTTATGTAATCCTCAGCTCATATTCCGCTGGTGGTTTATCCAACCCCTCCCCCCTCGCATCAGATTATGGTGTGGGTCAAATTAATACATCTGGTCACATGCAAATAATTAGAATGATATCGGTACTTAAGAAACATCAAACATTGTTTTGCTGTTATAATTTTTACTATTACGCCTTCTCCCACTGCTCTTTATGTAAACTGGCTATCACATTTTCATATTCTAGCATATCCTTAAATTACAGCTTTTGTTCTTTCACCACCAGCATTAATTTCTAATAATCTATTGCAATAGCCCATTATTCCTGTATCGCTACAGATAATCAAACTTATCGACAGCCCTGGAGTCACTAAAAAAGACTGAGTCACAGTTTCTGCCTCCATGCTGATTTCTAAGTGTCTCGCTCTTGATATGTTTGCTCAGAATACATGCAGCAGTTCTAACTTTTATACCGATCACAGGAAACTTTATAGTTTTGTCTTCTCTACGTAAATCAAAAAAACTTTCTAACTTCCTAGATTCAAAAAGCACCCCAGTACAACATTTGCACTTAAATTACTCTTAAAACCTGGGATTCTTCATTGATAGTCTTATTTAACTGTGCTTCTCTCCCGCCGAAGGTTCGAGTCCTCCCTCGGGAATGGGTGTGTGTGTATTAATATTTGCATAAGTTAGTTTAAGTAGGGTGTAAGTTTAGGGAACGATGACATCAGCAGTTTGGTCCCTTAGGAATTTACACACATTTGGACATTTGAACTGTGGTTCAGACAAATCTTTCTCCCTGTCACGAACTGGCTTGTAAGGCTCTTGTTCCCCCGTTTCTTGGGGGTACCTATCAGGTAGGACTGATAAGAGAGAGAGAGAGAGAGAGAGAGAGAGAGAGAGAGAGAGAGAGAGAGAGAGAGAGAGAGAGAGAGAGAGGATCCAACGAGGAGTAGGATCGTTTAGCCCGCTCGAGAGCGTTACGGAAATGCTCACCAAACTCCATAGGAAGACGTTGGGATAGCGGCATCGTGCATCACGGTAGAATTTCCTATTGAAATTTCGAAAGAGCACCTTCCGAAAAGAGTCGGGCAACATATTACTTACCCCACATACGTCTTGTTTAATGTCCACTAGGAGAAAATTCGAGAAATTAGAGCCAATACAGAGGCTTACAAACATTCATTCTTCCCAAGCGCTATTCGAGTGTAGAACAGGGCTGGAGGGATGAGTTAGTGGTACGAAAAGTATCCTCCGCCATACACCATCAGCTGGCTTGCAGAGTATGAAGTAGACGTAGAATGCTGTATTTTCTCATTCTCACCTGAAAGTCATCATTAGCAAAAGCTTAACTTTTATATTAGGGATAAGTGGAATATGAAGATTAACATGTGCGCTATTTAACTCTACATTGCGCAACATGTCACCGCTGGCCACAGAACTGACGTCACTTTGTCACATCCGTATTACACGCTCTATTGCCGGCTGTCAATCCTTCCACGGTACAAAAATATATGCACTGCGTCTACTTAAGTTGCTGACCAGGTGTCACCCTCTGCAATAGGGTGCCGTTGCCACAGTCAGCTGGCCGTAGGAGAACCGAGACCGTTGCCGTGCGTTCGGTCAGCTCGCCACCACCGCGGGCCAGGTCCCCTCCTACCAGCCAAGACACTGGCCGTCGACCGCTGTATCGCGTCGTCATCGAGGTGATGCTTTGAGTAGCCGCAGCTGAGATCACATTATTTGTTACGGCATAATGCTCATCATTTCGAATCATCTTGAGTGCATTATACGTTGCGGTACCTCTTTTAGCTGTTGATCAACTCTACCTCACCATGTTGCATGGGTCTTCTTACTTCTAACTGATATTAAAATCATTTTTACTACAATCAATTGCAGAATATGGAATAGGCGTAATATCACAAAAATCAATATTAATGCCGAGCTAATGGTATTAGATATGCATTCTACTTTTCATTACGCTTCTTTAGAACAATCACTCAGCTCTGTGTAGTTAAGATAACAAAAGTTTTCAATTTTCCTAATTTACAACAATATGCACATGATTATGGCTTAACAGCTCCTGTGCTAATTGTGTAACGAGTCTCACAGTAGGGCCATATGCTTCGTCTCGCCGAGACCTTTACTGGCATATGCATACTCTTACTCTAGCACGTTATAATCTGATGAGGTTCCAAATGTCAATATTCGGCTACATGCTTCCACAGTGGCCAAACTCCCCTTCTTTCTCGACTTATGCGCCTGATGGCAAATGAATTTGGTTAGACATTAGACGCTGTCGTCTGCTTGCCTTGTTTATGACCTTGGACCTTGTGAAGCTTGCGCTTGGCGACCACGCTCCCTACTGGCAGTCCCGTGAGTGCCCTCACATTCGTGTTTTCATTCGGAACTCAAACCGTCACAGTCCTGATCTATTATCGCTCAGGAGCTGAATAAAACCCACGAAGACGTGATAAAGGTATTGCTGGATTTCATACCTCTCATTCGATGAGTCTAGAATATGCTGTGTGTAACTGAGGTCAGATGACTTGGTGAGGTACACAGCCTTTCTCGTGGCCATGGAATGTTCATCAAATCCTGCTTACTCAAGGTGAGTGCGAAGGACTAGAGTGTTGTTTGTAGGGTCCTGCAAACGAATGGACATATACACGTGATGAGAGAATAGCTTGCTGCGTTCTTTTTTTGTTGACTCGATGAAAGATTTAGACTGGTATTTAATGCTAGGTTAACATCTTCAGTTAACATCTTCATCTGCCAGTACGACGCCATGTTGTTAAATGGCGTGTGTCGCCTTATGTCCACCTCGACGTTCTCACGCGCTTCCGTAGGTGTATACTATTATGGATTAAGACTTGATGGTGTAGCTTAATATGCAGCAGGCCAACTTGCACGAGAGAGAGGTAAGACCCTCTGTAATCGATTAACAACTGTGTGGTGGTACGCAGGCTAGCCACGATGTGCTTTTTAGATGGTTTTACACGCCCATGCCAGGCTGTTCTCCAAAGTCTGCCTCAGAGAATATAATGCAATGTTAAAATACGATACCGCAGAGGGCAAAGTTTACACAGTTCAGGTACAGATGGCGCACAAGGCTTCCCTTCCTCTGGTTACCTTAACGACTGCTTTCAGCAAGAACATCCTTCCACAAAATTAAATACCGTAATAAAATAGATTGAAATGTCCTAATTGTGAAAATGTGGACCCTGCACTAGAAAGAATGAACGCTACGGAAGAGGAAGATACTTCTATGTACCACGACTCATCAGTCCAGCCAACGTTCCTGGGTGCTTCGAGCGACCAGTGCTGGTATTCTGCCCTTTGGGGAGAGCTGAGGAGAAAACTGCGCAGTCCCCTATAACGAGCTCGTTGCCTGAACAGAGTAGGTACCTCTGTGTGGCACAGCTGTTCACCAGTAGTTGTTTTCATGTCTCTCCGATCACGTGGTGCTTTCTGATTTCATGTTTCTGTTATTGGTGGTATTGGGAAAAAAACGAAAATGGCAATAAGTAGAAGAAGGAGGAGGAGGAGGAGGAGGAGGAGGAGGAGGAGGAGGAGGAGAAGGAGAAGGAGGGGAAGAAGGAGGAGGAGAAGGGAATGACCTTCTCCGAATTATAATTTATTTAAAAGGTACGAGAGTTTTAAGCTTCACCAAAAACTACTAATTTTTGCTATTCACGTTAACACTTTTTCAAATGCATTACTTTGTTTCGCTTTTTATCACTTGATTTTTGTCTGGAGACTCAAAACAATAGTTCTAAACATGATCGAACTTCCAAAATATCCATACAGAGTACTTCCTAGTGTGTACGTAGCCCAAGAGGTACATGCCAGGACCACGAGACGCCGCCACCACATGGGTGCAACACTCGCCGGACGCCTCCCACTGCCGACCGGCCACTTCAAGACGGTGCTCGCTAATTATGGCTATCTTCTGCTTCCGCAATACGTCCAACAATGCGTCACATCTATTCTGTTGTAATGCTGCTGGCTGCCATAGAGAGCATTATCAACCAAGAACTTCGTCGCTTCTGCCAGGTACTGTTGTGGATGGAGATCCTTTCGCTAACAGGCACAAAAGATGATACGCAACTGATACTCAGTTCTGGATTACAACAATTTCACACTTAAGCCACCGTTTTTTGCTATTACACTCCTGGAAATGGAAAAAAGAACACATTGACACCGGTGTGTCAGACCCACCATACTTGCTCCGGACACTGCGAGAGGGCTGTACAAGCAAGGATCACACGCACGGCACAGCGGACACACCAGGAACCGCGGTGTTGGCCGTCGTATGGCGCTAGCTGCACAGCATTTGTGCACCGCCGCCGTCAGTGTCAGCCAGTTTGCCGTGGCATACGGAGCTCCATCGCAGTCTTTAACACTGGTAGCATGCCGCGATAGCGTGGACGTGAACCGTATGTGCAGTTGACGGACTTTGAGCGAGGGCGTATAGTGGGCATGCGGGAGGCCGGGTGGACGTACCGCCGAATTGCTCAACACGTGGGGCGTGAGGTCTCCACAGTACATCGATGTTTTCGCCAGTGGTCGGCGGAAGGTGCACGTGCCCGTCGACCTGGGACCGGACCGCAGCGACGCACGGATGCACGCCAAGACCGTAGGATCCTACGCAGTGCCGTAGGGGACCGCACCGCCACTTCCCAGCAAATTAGGGACACTTTTGCTCCTGGGGTATCGGCGAGGACCATTCGCAACCGTCTCCATGAAGCTAGGCTACGGTCCCGCACACCGTTAGGCCTTCTTCCGCTCACGCCCCAACATTGTGCAGCCCGCCTCCAGTGGTGTCGCGACAGGCGTGAGTGGAGGGACGAATGGAGACGTGTCGTCTTCAGCGATGAGAGTCGCTTCTGCCTTGGTGCCAATGATGGTCGTACGTGTGTTTGGCGCCGTGCAGGTGAGCGCCACAATCAGGACTGCATACGACCGAGGCACACAGGGCCAACACCCGGCATCATGGTGTGGGGAGCGATCTCCTACACTGACCGTACACCTCTGGTGATCGTCGAGGGGACACTGAATAGTGCATGGTACATCCAAACCGTCATCGAACCCATCGTTCTACCATTCCTAGACCGACAAGGGAACTTGCTGTTCCAACAGGACAATGCACGTCCGCATGTATCCCGTGCCAGACAACGTGCTCTAGAAGGTGTAAGTCAACTACCCTGGCCAGCAAGATCTCCGGATCTGTCCCCCACTGAGCATGTTTGGGACTGGATGAAGCGTCGTCTCACGCGGTCTGCACGTCCAGCACGAACGCTGGTCCAGCTGAGGCGCCAGGTGGAAATGGCATGGCAAGCCGTTCCACAGGACTACATCCAGCATCTCTACGATCGTCTCTATGGGAGAATAGCAGCCTGCATTGCTGCGAAAGGTGGATATACACTGTACTAGTGCCGACATTGTGCATGCTCTGTAGCCTGTGTCTATGTGCCTGTGGTTCTGTCAGTGTAATCATGTGATGTATCTGACCCCAGGAATGTGTCAATAAAGTTTCCCCTTCCTGGGACAATGAATTCACGGTGTTCTTATTTCAATTTCCAGGAGTGTAGTTTACAGAGCGCAGTTTCGGCAGTTCCGTTCAGAAACCACTACAGGCCCATACCTTCTGTAGACACAGTTCTGATTCAGTAGTCACTATTTAAGGATTAATAGGAACAGGTAACTTCAGGTGTATGGAAGGTACTTTCAGTCATAGTGACTAAATCACAAACTGCCAGATACAGCAAAGTTATTTAGGTTCCGTTCTATTAGGTGCTACCAGTTGTACCTTTCACACCAAATAAGGTGGATCTTCAGTGATTAGAACAAGTCTAGCTATTGTAAACAGATATTTTACTTTGCATTTATTGTGTATTGCAATTGTTGTGGTGTAACAATCATTGAGCCCTGGAAATATGGAGTGGCCATATGTACAATTTGCTTTCTGATTGTAAATGTTTTGTTTATGACAAATCTTTGTATAAAGTGTTACATTTTAGCCACTAACATGACAACTTGACGTGAGATTCCAAATCAAAACGAACACGTTTAATAAGAAAAAATTTTAAAGTTATGTAAACGTACAGTTCCATTTCTGTTTGTTGTAATTACAAACAAAAATCGTCTATCTTAGGTCCTAACTCATCATATGACATAAACTCCATGTCAACGCTCTATGCAATAGACCTTGACAGCAAAAACTGTCGAAACAGGTTGTTGTAAACAGAGAAATATTTATGTGCTTGCGGCAGTAGAAAGTTTCTACCAGAAAATTAAGTCCTTTTACTCTGAATACTCAATGTCATAAAATGATATTTGTGCTTTTAACTTCTGTTGCCATATTTATGTTTTAGTGCCACCGTGTCACAGCAGTGCATATTCAGAAACGAGCATATACTGACCCATCTTGTAGTGGACTGTGTAGGAAGTATGTTTTCTGCAACAGTGGATGTTTGGGCTGAATTCGTAGTAACTTTTTCTGTACTCGTTCTAGTGTCGTTTTCCTCTGCTTCCCTCCATCTTTCACTGCCTCCATTTCATCCTTTCACACTCCTCCCGTGACTCACTCCATTTCTCTCTCTCTCTCTCTCTCTCTCTCTCTCTCTCTCTCTCTCTCTCTCTCTGTGTGTGTATCTCCTCCTCCTTTCTCCACACACACACACACACACACACACACACACACACACACACACACACACACACACACACACACACACCTCTTCTAATGTCATGTTCACTTCATGGGTTTATGGCTTGCAAAACGCAAGAAACGAATTCTTATTGTTCGTTCAACAATTACTTTATCCCAGTTCAGTTAGCTTACTTAAGTGCTAAAGCTTTCATTAGTTTCTGTTATACCAAAATATTAAAATTCTGTTACTAGATTCAACACTGTTGTTTGCAAGATTGGTAGTAGCTCGTGACATCATTAAATTCCAATATGATGCCCACAAATGTATATTCAATATGTAAGATCCGTTATTAAACATGAATTTATGTTTCTTGAACTGGAGAAATACTCTGGTGAACGACAGAGGTGAAGTATAAACTACTGTGTGACTCACGACACATACAAGTAATGGAAACAGTTACCTGTTCTGTGATCACAAACTGTTCAGCAGAACAAAGCTGATGATGAGGACGAGGGGAGCAGAAGGAAAGTTTAGAGCAGTTGATCAGACAGTCTGACGTCAGAGAGGCCGGTGAGAGCGGCAAACAAACCGACCCAGTTGTCTGCAGGCGTGATTGGCTGCCGGCCTGGCGGAAGTGACGCTGGCCAGGCGCAGCGGCAGCGGTGGCCGGCGCTGGGGGTGGGGGTGAGGGTGAGGGTGAGTGCGGGGGCGGGGCGCGGGCGTCGCTTTGATGCTGCCGCCACCGCACGGCGGGCCACTCGCAATTTGGTCTCTGGGGCCTCGCCCTGCTCAAAGGGTCGCCTTTCAGCGAGCAGCAAATGCCGACACTTTCAGGCCAAATACGGCCACTACCCGGCACACACCCTTTCAGATAATTTGCATTATTATGCGCTTTTCAATCTGAACAATGTCTCCGCCCTATTTTTGAGTGGTGGTTGAGGTGTCGCTAAATGGAAACGTATTTCTGGCTAATATGTGTTATTACACTACTAAGCAGCAGATATTGCTCAGCTACATTTTATCCATTTGTTTCCTGAATACTCGTATTGTCGAATGGCATAGTGATAAAAATGATTAGAGTACAACTCAAAAAGCAAAGCATAGCAACATTTAATGGAAACTGGGGAATATTATGCATGTTAATATTGGGGTATTCGCACTACGAGAGCGTGGTGAAAAGTAATGCCTCCTAATTTTGTATGCGAAAACTCTTAAAGTATTTTAAATTATAAAAATTTTACTAACATTGTACATGTCTACTTACATACCTCTCAACATCCGTGGCGAAGAATACATTTTTCCTCTGCAAGACACCATTTTTTTGATACCAGCACAGTAGAATGTTTGACTTTGTCGACAGAGCTACAATGTCACCACTGTCTGCTCCGTTTCATCACCCAAAATGAAGTCCTCAAAGGCGTTCTTTAAGTTTTGAAAACGTATTAAAATCGGATAAAGCCAAGTTAGAACTGTATGGAGGGTGATCGATGACAGTAAACCCAAGGCATCGGTTTGTTGCAGAAGTCGCACCGCTCATGTGTGATCTACCATTCTCATGCTGAAGAAGAGGATGCCCCATGTATGAACGAACTCTTGGAATTCCAAACTCTATTACTGCACGTTGTTTCTCACGCACCGGAGTAGTTACGTTTTACACCAGGATGTTACATACTACAGTTTGGAGCCCTCTAATGGCAGGGAGCTGAACATACGTAGACCTGAAGAATAAATATGTAGAACAGTAATAACGTTTATTTTATAAAAAAGACCTTTAAACATTTTTCATAGAAGAACTTCAGAGGAATTACTTTTCAACATGCCCTCATACATAGAACAAAATGAAACATGAAATCACTTAGAAAACAAACAAGACCGTGAATGAAACGGATGTGAGCCAAATTACCTAAATGAGTTGTTGCAAACTAACACTAAGCAGTAGGTGAATTCTTGTCGTCAGTAGTTATAACAACAGTCTCATTTAAATATGTAATCATTAAATTAACTAGATTTCCTCATTTCTCGGTTAATGTGGTGTAATATTATGTATGAGGATTCTGAAACTGATACTTGGCAACAAGTCACAAAGCGATCATTGATATATGTATCTCAGAAAAAACCAAGCCCATTACGAAGGTACTTGTAGCTTTTGTTGTTCATCAGATTGTCCGTTTCCCACAGATAACAATGGAGTCCGACGATAAATGCCACAGCAATGAATTCCATTCTACCAAGACTTTGCGTTCCACTAGTCCATGCTGCTTGCGTGTGAGTCATAATTTGGGGGCTTTTGAAGGAAATGGACACACTTCAGTTTTCCTAGAGAAATATCAATACAGCGTCTGTTCTATCCTTATACTGAAGATTGCACAAGTGATCAGCTGTTTCAAAAAATAACACCAGTTAGTGAACAAAATAAAATTTATTCATTGATGAAGTCAGAGTGACATGTTATGGAAATTCTATGATAACTTCAAACAATAAATCATTTCCATGTCGAGTGTATGTAAAACTAATCATTGGTTAACTTTTATGTGCCCAGTGACTAAAAATGGCTATTTTTTACCCTTTTGTATTTAATAATGGTAGAAAAAGTGAGGAAGATGAGGCAGAGACAAAATCGCAAGTGAATAACTTCTTTGAAAACTATATCACACAATTAAAAATATCATCTAAAACTCTAAATATATATAGAGTTACCAATTAATGTGAAACAATGAAAGAATAATTACCAGGTTGTATGGATAAACTACAGTTTACTCCTTCAGATCCTAAAAAGCAGTAATAAAAAGAACTTTATAAATGGTTGGGATAATAATACTAGAGGTTTTCAGTTAACCATCTGTGTTTAGTTTAATGTATAAGATCATTATTTTGACGCATGATCACATATTAGTAATGTTTTTATTAGGAGTGGTACACTTCTTGATTGTAGTTCTTGTGTTTCTGAGACAGCTGTGTACATAACAAATATTAGAAAACTCTATAAATTGTTAACATTCTTAAAATTATGAAATGAATAAGTGTTTAACGGTGTTACTTGGTGTAAGCAAATTCGATGTTTATTACGCAGAGAATTGGAAGACAGTATGCTGCTTGATAGTTTATTTTAGTATATACGATTATTTCGGCCTTATTGCCTTCATCAGTGCATGTCCTGACGCTTTAGATGGAGATACACCAGCTTCATTCACTGAATACTTCATTTACACCAATGCTTAGGTTTCATGCAAGCAAAAAGTATTGAAGTAATTTTCACATTAAGTATTACCTTTTATGTTATCGTTAATACAGTTCCAACTTGAAAGAAGAGAGGCACAATAAAATCACTTTTTCAAATAGTTGTAATGATTTGAGCAGTCGTTCCTGCAATACTGAATGGTAAATTACTTCATCTTACCTTTCTACATAGTGTAATTTTTGCATGAATTTTCTATCAGGACAACATGATATTAATTAGCACTAGAGATGAAATGCTGTAAAATATCACACAACAACATCTGGCAGTGTGATCATGCTTGTACCAGCCCCAACACTCTTGTTTGCATGTGGGTCCACAGCCTTCACATATATCGCAAAACCGGTGTAACACGAGAATAAATTGAAACAATGTCTCATATGTTGTTTTCGGTGTATCATTGCTACGCTTCTCACCGAGCTCTACTGTACATGGCTCTTCCACATATTTCACAACCTATCTATTAATATGTGACACAGAACAAGCTAACAGTGATATGTAGTTCCACATGTGAAGTGATGAATTAGTGTTCATGTCATGTCTCATTCGATTTGATACGTAGTGACATTATGTATGTGCTGAAATGACTTCACAGTCGAAATTGGCCATTAGTGCAGCAAGTAAACGATATGTTTTGCAGCCTACAGCGGACAATGTTTTCTTTTAAAAGACCAAACAAACTCTCCACAACTAGAAATAAGGGAGAAGGAAACTTAAAACTGTGAAAATGAGAACCGATGCAAAGTACTCATAGATTCTTACGAACAGGAATAAGGCAGCATAGAGATTGAGGTAAAGGAAAATATTACGCAAGAAGTAGCAGGAATAGATAAAATTAACTATGAAAAGTCTCAGTCACAAGGCGCTAGAAGCACGTAGTAAACTGACCTAAATGGAATAACTATTGCAATTAACAGATTAAGCAAAGAGAAAAAAATGAAATTAAATATTCATGTAAGGATGATTTCAGTTCACTTCATTTAAAAGAAAGGCTATTCTCCCTGAAACAACAACGGAGTCACAAGAAAAACCAAAGGAAAGAGATGCACGGACAGAATAAATAGCCATGAAAACATAACTGACGACGTGCACCACGAAGTTGGACCACATGAAGGAAACATGGACACAGTTAGTGACCTATATGACACGAATTTCAGAAAAAGATACTGGTGGAAGTGTAAAGCAGAATCAAATGGAGACCGTTAATAAACGGTTCCATAGACAGTGTGAAAGTAACATGACAGCTCTGAATATTAACCGATTTCAAAGTCCAGTATAACTGATTTGTCTAGTGGACAGAGTGGAAATAGACCTGACGCTGCAACACGCTCTTCCTGCGCTACTTAGTGCCACTGCTTTCCTGCATAACTTGCCTTGCCCTAAAGCAAACTAATTACACAGAACTGTGAAAGAGTTTGGCGAGACATCTTATTTAAAGTTGGCACTGAAATCCCAACCGTAAGTATCTGAAACGAACTCCTGCAGCAAAATTAAAATCTGACTCTCCTTAACTTCAATTTTCCACAAAAATTACATATGAAATGACTAAGACACTCGCCCATTTCTGAGGAAGGAGTACATATGCACTATAAAAATTAATATGTGTAAAAATCAAAACATGAATGTCAACAACATAATAAAATGGTAGCGCATGTACATATGATGCTGCGCATAAATTACGCAGTGAATCAGTTCATCCTAACTTTGCACATTTAATTTTAGCTCACTGATATATCTGAACTCAAATGGTTTTTAAGTTCTCTTTCAACAGTCAAATGCTTTTCCTTATTTAACGCGTCTTAAAGGTGTCAATTGTGCAATGTTCTCTTTGCGTATGGTTGTAAATATCCTTGTAGGTTACTCTGAAACTGAATTCTGTTTATACTGTTTCCTAAATGAAATTAGCTCACCTTTTCCTGGGAATGTATCACACAAAGGCGGTACATGCCCAGTAATTTGTTTGGAGGTGAACTCAGAGTCCCAAAACTTTTAATCCTGCACTTAACTCCGACAGTTTCAAATTCTACAAGATACTTTTTTCTTGTAACTGTGGGCTCCTGTCGCGCACTCAATTCTCATACCACAGATTGGAACTAAGTTTCCATATCTAATCGCACCCTGTTGTGTATTAATTACAATGCAGTTGTCCATAGTAAAAATAGTATCTCAGAAATCTGCACAGATATTCAATGAGATCTTGATAAGATTTCAAAATGGTGCAACAAAGATTGTCAAAGTGCTTCGGTTGTCCAGGAATGTAAAACGTTGCACTTAACAGTATAATGAGTCACGAATGGAAGCGGTCAACTCATAATATAACTGGGTGTAACAATTTGAAGGGATAAGAAGTGGTAAGATTCCTGGTACTGAGACAATTTTGCTTGTTATATTCAAGGTCACTGACACTCTCTCCCCTCCACCAGTTTACTTTCTGCCAGTTGCAGAATGTCAGTAGCATCAGGCTCTTACTTCAGCCAACTGCCTGGAGAGAGGGTGGGGGCGCTGCTTTTCGGGAAGTTTAGTGAGAAGACCATGAGCAGCATAGTTAAAATGCAGCAAGTATTACAATAATTCATGAGGTAAGATAGTTCCACAGTATAAATTAATGGAATCATAGCTTATTCTACAAAATAGTTGTAAATACTATTGTAAGATACTTTGAAATTATAAATTATTGACTTCATGGCATATTCTACGAAATGTTGACAAATATTAGCATGAGATACTTTTGAGAGTATAAATTATTGATGTCGTGACATACTCTGCAAAATTATACCATGCAGAATTAGGAAACAGTTTCAGTTCTCTCGACATATTGTGTGTGTGTGTGGGGGGGGGGGGGGGCTATTCTGCCTAAAAATGCTAGCCAATATTGCCGTAATTAATAACTGGCTTCAAGTTTTTTTTCTTAATTACCAAAATTACTTACAAAGTATAGGGCTACTGATTTGACACACACGTTGAACCTGTCTCACACATTTGTTATATTCATACTTTATACACAAGGTGAGTATCTTCGTGATATGCAAATGTTTCAATTCTTGAAGAAAAAATACATGTGCAATGCAGATGTAACTGCACGTTGTAAATAACTAGCTCATGACTTAAGCAGAGGTCGTTCCTCCCCCATTATTGAGCAGGAGCAAATCATAATGTAACCTGTACTCTAAAGTATCTGAATGATCTGAATTATTTATCATACACGCACTGCTGCTATCAGCCAGTAGATGCAAGACTCCACTATTCTCAGGAAGTTTGCTCTCCGTTTTTGGTCTGTGCTCTGTAGTGAGAGGATCAGGCTGTGGGTATTTGTTATATCAAATTAATTTTATTATTATATCACTTACGCAAATTTCGTCATTCCTGTAATGGGAAGAGAACTAGCAGCAGAGATAAAAAGTGACCAGCAATATAATGAGGCAGGATACTTTGACAGCATAAATTAGTGTTATAGCATATTCTTCAAAATGATGGTGAAAGTTAAGGTACTTTGACATTACAGTGTATGATGTCATAGTAAATTGTACAAAAATTTTAGTGCTCTTGAGGAATTGTGTGTGGCAGTAGGCCATTCCGTCTAAAAATGCTGGCCTATATTGCTATAGTTAATAACTGCTTTAAAGTGTCATATCATAACTAACACAATTAGCAGCTTAGTATTGGGTATTTTCTGCAATTTGCTACAATGTAGCTGTTTTTTTTCTCAGATACCCATTGTAAGTATGACAAGTAAAATCACTACTATGAGAGAATGCATCCTTTGAATTCTTGCACAGTGCACATTTACTTTAAATATTCAGGTGCTGTGAATATGCCTCAGCAATTCGTTGTCATCTGTATGTTAGATTATTGCGGAATTGTGATTGAATCATACAAGCAAAGTTGCTTCCTAAGACTTAAAGAAAAAGAACCAGTGTATCTAATGGAAATTATTATCTGTGTACAGTTTTAATTATTAAATGAGCAAATCGAGACCGTTGTATAGGAGATGGTATCACGCAATTTGGCAAATGGATGATCTTATTACTTTATTTTGTGTGTGTATGTGTGTTAAGCATCGATTTGTAACTACAGTGTTTGCCCTTCACATTAATTAGGTAATATTATCTCTGTGGCTCTTTTTGATATTGTACTGCTGCAGTGTGAGTACACAAAAAATTACATTAGAATGCCTACATGTTGTCCTTGTTAAATGTAGTCACAGTGTTTAGTTTCGTTGTTTTATAATTACTTCATTGAGACTCCACATTTGCATTTCGATTATGAGTAAGAGAAGAACATGTGGCAACAATTCCTGTTGTACAAAACATGATGATGTGAGTACCGCTTGTTTTAACGAACTGTACTGCTTCAAATAAATGTCCAGCGTTTGCCAAATAGTACTTCATTTATTACTCTTGAGAGCACGCTGGATATAACTGTCTGTTCCACAGCATTCTCCATTCAGTGATTTGTGCTTCTGTAGTCTTTTGTATTCAATCAGATGTTAACTATACATAAAATACCTCCTGTACTCCCTTGCAAACATCTAGCTTGAAATTGCTATGACATTCACGCCCCACATTGGCTGTAGGGGTATTATAAGAATCTAACTTGAAATTTATATCGAAATGTACTGTAAGTGTATGTCAGTCTGGTGGTATTAGAAACACTGTATATATCACAGGATACCAACACCATGCACAGAATTGCAAATTAGCAGCCATCGAAAGAAGATAGGTTCACATCATAGGTAGGTTACTTAAAAATTGTAGCCTACATTTACATCTACATGACTACTCTGCAATTCACATTTAAGTGCTTGGCAGAGGGTTCATCGAACCACAATCATACTATCTCTCTACTATTCCACTCCCGAACAGCGAGCGGGAAAAACGAACACCTAAACCTTTTTGTTCGAGCTCTGATTTCTCTTATTTTATTTTCATGATCATTCCTACCTATGTAGGTTGGGCTCAACAAAATATTTTCGCATTCGGAAAGGAAAGTTGGTGACTGAAATATCGTAAAAAGGTCTCGCCGCGACGAAAAACGTCTATGCTGTAATGACTTCCATCCCAACTCGTGTATCATATCTGCCACACTCTCCCCTACAACGTGATAATACAAAACGAGCTGCCCTTTTTTGCATCCTTTCGATGTCCTCCGTCAATCCCACCTGGTAAGGATCCCACACCCCGCAGCAATATTCTAACAGAGGACGAACGAGTGTAGTGTAAGCTGTCTCTTTAGTGGACTTGTTGCATCTTCTAAGTGTCCTGCCAATGAAACGCAACCTTTGGCTCGCCTTCCCGACAATATTATCTATGTGGTCCTTCCAACTGAAGTTGTTCGTAATTTTAACACCCAGGTACTTAGTTGAATTGACAGCCTTGAGAATTGTACTATTTATCGAGTAATCAAATTCCAACGAATTTCTTTTGGAACTCATGTGGATCATCTCACACTTTTCGTTATTTAGCGTCAACTGCCACCTGACACACCATACAGCAATCTTTTATAAATCGCTTTGCTACTGATACTGGTCTTCGGATGACCTTACTAGACGGTAAATTACAGCATCATCTGCGAACAATCTAAGAGAACTGCTCAGATTGTCACCCAGGTCATTTATATAGATCAGGAACAGCAGAGGTCCCAGGACGCTTCCCTGGGGAACACCTGTTATCACTTCAGTTTTACTCGATGATTTGCCGTCTATTACTACTAACTGCGACCTTCCTGACAGGAAATCACGAATCCAGTTGCACAACTGAGACGATACCCCATAGCTCCGCAGCTTGATTAGAAGTCGCTTGTGAGGAACGGTGTCAAAAGCTTTCCGGAAATTTAGAAATACGGAATCAACTTGAGATCCCCTGTCGATAGCGGCCATTACTTCGTGCGAATAAAGAGCTAGCTGCGTTGCACAAGAGCGATGTTTTCTGAAGCCATGCTGATTACGTGTCAATAGATCGTTCCTTTCGAGGTGATTCATAATGTTTGAATACAGTATATGCTCCAAAACCCTACTGCAGACCGACGTCAATGATATAGGTCTGTAGTTAAATGGATTACTCCTACTACCCTTCTTGAACACTGGTGCGACCTGCACAATTTTCCAATCTGTAGGTACAGATCTATCGGTGAGCGAGCGGTTGTATATGAGTGCTAAGTAGGGAGCTATAGTATCAGCGTAATCTGAAAGGAACCTAATCGGTATACAATCTGGACCTGAAGACCTGCCCGTATCAAGCGATTCGAGTTGCTTCGCAACCCCTAAGGTATCTACTTCTAAGAAACTCATGCTAGCAGATGTTCGTGTTTCAAATTCTGGAATATTCCATTCGCCTTCCCTGGTGAAGAAATTTCGGAAAACTGCGTTCAATAACTCCGCTTTAGCGGCACAGTCGTCGATAACAGTACCATCGGCACTGCGCAGCGAAGGTATTGACTGCGTCTTGCCGCTGTACATCACATACGACCAGAATTTCTTCGGATTTTCTACCAAATTTCGAGACAATGTTTCGTTGTGGAACCAATTAAAGGCATCTCGCATCGAAGTACGTGCCAAATTTCGCGCGTCTGTAAGTTTTAGCCCATCTTCGGGATTTCGCGTTCTTCTGAACTTCGCATGCTTTTTCCGTTGCCTCTGCAACAGCGTTCGGACCTTTCGTGTGTACCACGGGGGATCCGTTCCATCTCTTACGAACTTATGAGGTATGAATATCTCAATTGCTGTTGCTACTATATCTTTGAATTTGAGCCACATCTCGTCTACATTCGCATAGTCAGTTCGGAAGGAATGGAAATTGTCTTTTAGGAAGGCTTCTAGTGACACTTTATCCGCTTTTTTAAATAAAATTATTTTGCGTTTGTTTCTGATGGATTTGGAAGAAATGGTATTGAGCCTAGCTACAACGACCTTGTGATCACTAATCCCTGAATCAGTCATGATGCTCTCTATCAGCTCTGGATTGTTTGTGGCTAAGAGGTCAAGTGTGTTTTCGCAACCATTTACAATTCTCGTGGGTTCGTGGACTAACTGCTCGAAATAATTTTCGGAGAATGCATTTAGGACAATCTCGGAAGACGTTTTCTGCCTACCACCGGTTTTGAACAAGTATTTTTGCCAAGATACCGAGGGTAGGTTGAAGTCCACACCAACTATAACCGTATGAGTGGGGTATTTATTTGTTACGAGACTCAAACTTTCTCTGAACTGTTCCGCAACTGTATCATCGGAGTCTGGGGGTCGGTAGAAGGAGCCAATTATAAACTTAATTCGGCTGTTAAGTATAACCTCCACCCATACCAATTCGCACGGAGTATCTACTTCGACTTCACTACAAGATAAACCACTACTGACAGACACAAACACTCCACCACCAATTCTGCCTAATCTATCTTTCCTGAACACCGTCTGAGACTTCGTAAAAATTTCTGCAGAACTTATTTCAGGCTTTAGCCAGCTTTCTGTACCTATAAAGATATCAGCTTCAGTGCTTTCTATTAGCGCTTGAAGCTCAGGGACTTTTCCAGCGCAACTACAACAATTTACAACTATAATTCCGACTGTTCCTTGATCCAAGCACGTCCTGTAATTGCCATGCACCCTTTGACATTGCAGCCCACCCCGTACTTTCCCGAGGCCTTCTAACCTAAAAAACCGCCCAGTCCACGCCACACAGCCTCCGCTACCCGTGCAGCCGCCAGCTGAGTGTAGTGAACTCCTGACCTATTCAGCGGAACCCGAAACCCCACCACCCTATGGCGCAAGTCAAGGAATCTGCAGCCAACACGGTCGCAAAACCGTCTGAGCCTCTGATTCAGACCCTTCACCCGGCTCTGCACCAAAGGTCCGCAGTCGGTTCTGTCAACGATGCTGCAGATGGTGAGCTCTGCCTTCATCTCGTAAGCAAGACCGGCAGCCTTCACCAAATCAGATAGCCGCTGGAATCCAGAGAGAATTTCCTCAGATCCAAAGCGACACACGTCATTAGTGCCGACATGTGCCACCACCTGCAGCTGGCTGCACCCTGTGCTCTTCATGGTATCCGGAAGGACCCTTTCCACATCAGGAATGACTCCTCCCGGAATGCACACGGAGTGCACACTGGATTTCTTCCCCTCCTTAGCCGCCGTATCCCTAAGGGGCCCCATTACGCGCCTAACATTGGAGCTCCCAACTACCAGTAAGCCCACCCTCTGCGATTGCCCGGACCTTGAAGGCTGAGAATGATCCTCTGAAACAGGGCAGGCAGCTGCATCTGGCTCAGCCAGAGACAGTGCCTGAAGCCGGTTTGTCAGACGCATCGGGCAGGCTTTCTGATCAGCCTCCGGGGACGCCTTTCGCTGCCTGCCACGCCTTGGAACGACATACAATTACTCAAAACATACAACTAAGTGATTTATCTACGAAGGTAGAAGATTGAATTACACAAGACTGGTAGTCTTTAATGACACAGAAGAGTATGAACAAATTAGAATCAAATCAATACACAGTACAAAAGAGAAATCCAGGAAGTACAAGATCAGTTAGCACAAGTAATACAAGAATTACATATTTCAGAGGACACTCGCGTTCCGATACAGGAACAGGGACATAGAAATACAGAACAGCCACAAAATAATAACACTTCGGAAATTATGAAAGAAATTGGCAAGGTACGCCGAATTTTGAGATGGAGCCGCCGAAACGACGTAACAATGACCGACATGCGACTCATCGACACGATGATTTTGACTATAAGCTGTTTATTACTACATGTAAATTCAAAACATTTAAGAATTCGGGCAACGACATTCATCCACAAGCGTGGCTTCATCAATTCTCTCATTGTTTTCGTCCACACTGGTCATTAGAACACAGATTAGAATTTATGTGTGGCTATTTAGAGAATGAACCAGCTGTAAGAATGCAATGGGTCATTCACGATTATCACAGTGAAGGAGAATTTTATCATTCCTTCCTCTCAGCATATTGGTCTCAAGATACAAAAGACCGAGTAAAACGTAGCATCATAATGATGAAACATTTCGAACAATCTGAATTTTCCAGTCCTGTGAAATATTTTGAGGACATGTTGCACCTGTCATACCCATACAGCCTCTCAGAACTCATACGCATTTGCTTAATCAAATTGCCCGAACATTTACGACACATTGTTTCGGCAGGACGTTGCAAAGACGACATTGAAGCTTTTCAGGGACTCTTTCAAGAATTGGAAATTGATACTGACAGTCGTGGTACGCGAAAACAGGAACACAACAATTACAGGTCACATCCGTCACAAAATCCGCGATGACAGAAATAATAACTGGAGACGACAAGGCTATTCTCACAACGTAAATCGTAACCAAAACAGATACCACCCATATGGCAACCGTTGGCGAAGTAGTAATAACCACAGAGAAAGATCACCTCTCCGCGGTAATGACTATCACAGAGACAATCAGAGAAACAGACAATATGGGAACCAAAATAATTATTGTCAATGGAGACAGAATAACTTCAGACGCAACGGTCCACCATGCTGTTACGATTCCAGGAGAAATTCTCCACCACATGACCCACAAAAAAGAAACTACGTAAACTATCGACTAAATGACAGACAGACCTGAATTTCATCAGAACTGGCGGGATTCAAACAGGGAGTGCCCTCTCGCCAAGGTGAATTTGTAGAAGTTAGATCTCCAAATCCCAATAACGACGCGCGCCAACAAAGAGACAATAGGCAATGACTCACACCGCTGACAGCCACAAAACGTACTTATGAAGCTGACGACGTAGCTGCCGTGGCTAATAATTACGTAAAAATGAAAGACATTAGGGACATCTTACTGCAGGAACACGACGTAAAACATAAAATTGCATATCCTGTAATTCACATTACAGTAAATGACGTAAAATTTACGGCAGTACTTGACTCTGGCAGTCCCTTTTCAGTAATTTGTGAAACAGCCTTTAGCAAATGCAACAAATCGAACAATTGCCCCACACTTCCGTTACGTAAGATTAAATTACAAGGTGCAAATTTTGGAAGAAGTGTAGATGTACGCCAAAAATCCAACTTAGAATTCTTTTTTCAAAGCCACAGCTTCTCTATGAACTTTCTTAATGTTCCAATATTGTCGACGGAAATTACACTCCTGGAAATGGAAAAAAGAACACATTGACACCGGTGTGTCAGACCCACCATACTTGCTCCGGACACTGCGAGAGGGCTGTACAAGCAATGATCACACGCACGGCACAGCGGACACACCAGGGACCACGGTGTTGGCCGTCGAATGGCGCTAGCTGCGCAGCATTTGTGCACCGCCGCCGTCAGTGTCAGCCAGTTTGCCGTGGCATACGGAGCTCCATCGCAGTCTTTAACACTGGTAGCATGCCCCGACAGCGTGGACGTGAACCTTATGTGCAGTTGACGGACTTTGAGCGAGGGCGTATAGTGGGCATGCGGGAGGACGGGTGGACGTACCGCCGAATTGCTCAACACGTGGGGCGTGAGGTCTCCACAGTACATCGATATTGTCGCCAGTTGTCGGCGGAAGGTGCACGTGCCCGTCGACCTGGGACCGGACCGCAGCGACGCACGGATGCACGCCAAGACCGTAGGATCCTACGCAGTGCCGTAGGGGACCGCACCGCCACTTCCCAGCAAATTAGTGACACTGTTGCTCCTGGGGTATCGGCGAGGACCATTCGCAACCGTCTCCATGAAGCTGGGCTACGGTCCCGCACACCGTTAGGCCGTCTTCCGCTCACGCACAACATCGTGCAGCCCGCCTCCAGTGGTGAAGCGACAGGCGTGAATGGAGGGACGAATGGAGACGTGTCGTCTTTAGCGATGAGAGTCGCTTCTGCCTTGGTGCCAATGATGGTCGTATGCGTGTTTGGCGCCGTGCAGGTGTGCGCCACAATCAGGACTGCATACGGCCGAGGCACACAGGGCCCCCGGCATCATGGTGTGGGGAGCGATCTCCTACACTGGCCGTACACCTCTGGTGATCGTCGAGGGGACACTGAATAGTGCACGGTACATCCAAACCGTCATCGAACCCATCGTTCTACCATTCCTAGACCGGCAAGGGTACTTGCTGTTCCAACAGGACAATGCACGACCGCATGTATCCCGTGCCACCCAACGTGCTCTAGAAGGTGTAAGTCAACTACCCTGGCCAGCAAGATCTCCGGATCTGTCCCCCACTGAGCATGTTTGGGACTGGATGAAGCGTCGTCTCACGCGGTCTGCACGTCCAGCACGAACGCTGGTCCAACTGAGGCGCCAGGTGGAAATGGCATGGCAAGCCGTTCCACAGGACTACATCCAGCATCCCTACGATCGTCTCCATGGGAGAATAGCAGCCTGCATTGCTGCGAAAGGTGGATATACACTGTACTAGTGCCGACATTGTGCATGCTCTGTGGCCTGTGTCTATGTGCCTGCGGTTCTGTCAGTGTGATCATGTGATGTATCTGGCCCCAGGAATGTGTCAATAAAGTTTCCCCTTCGTGGGACAATGAATTCACGGTGTTCTTGTTTCAATTTCCAGGAGTGTAGAATGACTATCAGGCACTCGTTTCGATTGTTATCGGATACCTCTATAGTAAGACTTGAAATTATTAAGATCTCTGCCCATGAGTCCATTTATTAAATGAGTTTGCTATAAGTCATTTAGTAAGGTTAGTAAAGCAGTGTTAATCACCTCTAGTCTAAGGTGCCTGTAGTAGTTATCAATGATTCATGCAACGGAAAGGTTTTTCGAGGTTGACCACTAGTCTGCCTTTGTCTTTTTTATGTACCTCCCAAAATCCCGAGCATATTTTTCCGAAGATTATGCAGAATTCGACAAATTTTCCATATGGCGCCTGTGAGACACTCTGCTTTCTTTCTGAAGTTGGGTACTTAAATCATCTTCTGTCCTTCGAGAATCTCTGTCTTAGAATGTTGTTTTCTATATCGTGAACTACACTGTCTCTGAACGTGCATCAGTGTTTACATTTTTATGTAAATCACAGCAGTAAGCAAAGATATGTTGTATCGTTTAGTGGACTTTTCACAGTAAATTTCCATTTCGAAGAGCAACCTCCTCACGGTGGGAAACCTAACAGAATAATAATGTTATTATTAGCGTACAAAAACATGAAAATATTTGCTTTGCCATTCATTGGAAAGAATAAACTAAAATAATAGCTGGTCATTGACTAAGATCGTTGCTTCGACGTTTCCTATAAGAAGCATCAACAAATTTGAAACCGTTGTGTTTTAATCATAGTTTCATGTGAGAATACTTTCATATGCTCCTTTTACAACGCTAAGGGAAACATTTGGAAGATGAACACGAAACATATTTTGGTAGGTTATTCCTGAGTAGAAACAGAGGAATATAAATCAATGCAAACCCCGGCACTAGATGAGCTACGACCGCTGTGGAGTTAAAGCGACCAGTATGCGGCAGGAGGGTATTGGAGCGTTAACCCAGCAGACTGCAGGTCGGAGGCTAGCGACCTAAATAACGACAGAGCGGCGGTCCAGCGGCGTCCCCAACGCGGACCGCAACGCCACGGAGGCGGTGTATTGCCCGCACTACGTGCCGGGCAGCTGGGACAGCTTGTAATTAGCTCACGTACTGGCGAGCTTCTCATAAGCTAACTTCGTTAGTGGAAACGGTTGTTTCGGTCTGCAGAGCATTGTGAAAGCCTGTACCGCTCCACCTGCCGTCCCGCTGTGTCGGAAGCGTTTTTGGAGTGAAGTTTCATGGCGGGGGAAGCTACTAAAAGAAGAAACAGGGTGCAACGATGCCGTAGTAATTTAAGTGAGTTTGGGTTACTATAAAGATTAGTAGTATGCCACAACAAAGAAATGATTACTGGTTGCCCAGAGTCTTTTACCGGACAATTTGTAGTCTGTTACAGTGTTTCTGGAGGTGTGGAAAACGTTTCAGTAGGGGGGACATAGACAGATATGGTATCATAAATTTTGGAATAATTTTCTGTGGTTGTAGAATTATAAATGTTTAGATATTATAAGTAACGAAACTGGCACAAATAATGTCAGGAGTACTGGAATTACTTCTAAAGAAAGCCGGCCGCGGTGGTCTCGCGGTTCTAGGCACGCAGTACGGAACCGTGCGACTGCTACGGTCGCAGGTTCGAATCCTGCCTCGGGCGTGGATGTGTGTGATGTCCTTAGGTTAGTTAGGTTTAAGTAGTTCTAAGTTCTAGGGGCTAATGACCACAGCAGTTGAGTCGCATAGTGCTCATAGCCATTTGAACCATTTGAACTTCTAAAGAAAGTTGTTGATACAGAAACGTACGAAAGTATAAATTTCCAAAAATCTCACCAATTGATCCAACAAACTTCTCATCTCTCTTTCCTAGAGTCCACGTAGGATCTGAGGACTTCTGAAGTACTTTTATGAGACTGATGTTAATACCGTTATCTGCGATCAGTCACTCATGAATTGTTTATTTTCATAAACTAGCTTTCGAACTTTTCCAAGCTCGTAATCAGATTCTTTAAGAAGATACAGATTTTCGTATCGTGATGGTGGGTACTGGCCTTGTGAAGACAAGGAATGATAAGCTTTAATTTATCGCCATAAGTGATAGCTGTATGGCCAAGTGTGTCGGAAACAAATTTCTTTGACTACTACGTTACTACTGACGATATTGTAGCTAAAATCCACTAGGCAGCTTCCACTTTTGTTGCCGAAACTTGAAGTTGTCGCATGAACATTATCTGCAAATGTCGTTCTCACTCCTGCAGTACCTCCAGAAATTCGATTCGATACAATTAGTCGTATAACTTTCACTCATGGCGATGAATTAATGTGTGTTGCATTTTCTACATCTACGTGATTACTCTGATATTCACAATAAAGTGCCTGACAGACGTTTCAATGAAGCACCTTGAAGCTGCCTGTCTACTGTTCCACTCTAACTGCGGGCGGGAAAAACAAGCACTTATTTTTCTGTGTGATCCCTGATTTCTCTTATTTTATCCTGATGATCAATTCTCCCTATGTAGCTGGGTGCCAACAGGATGTTTTCACAATCGGAGGAGAAAACTGGTGAATGAAATTTCATGAGAAGACCCCGTCGCTAGGAAACACGCCTTTGTTTTAAAGATTGCCACTCCAATTCACATATCATGTCTGTGGCACTATCTCCCCTATTTCGAGATAATACAAAACGACCTGCCATTCTTCGTACTTTTTCGGTATCATCCGTCAGTCCCACCTGAATGGGATCCCACACCGCACAGCAATACTGCAGAATAGGGCTGACAAGCGTGGTCTAAGCAGCCTATTTAGCAGACTTGTTGCACCTTCTAAAGGTTCTGCCAATGAATCGCAGTCTTTGGTTTGCTCTACCCACAACATTATCTATGTGATCGTTCCAATATAGGTTATTTGTAATTGTATTCGCTAAGTATTTAGTTAAGTTGACAGCCTTTAGATTTGTGTGACATATCGCGTAATCTAAGTTTAGCGGATTTATTTTTGTACTCATGTGAATAACGTCACACGTTTCTTTATTCAGGGCCAATTTCCACCTTTCGCACCGTACAGACATCTTATCTAAATCATTTTACAGTTCGTTTCGGTCATCTGATGATGGTAAATGACAGTATCATCTGCAAAATGTCTACGGCTACTCAGATTGTCTCCTACGTCGTTAATATAGACGAGGAACAGTTGAGGGCCTATATCACTTCCTTGGGGAACGCTGGATATTACTTCTGTTTTACTTGATGAATTTCCGTCTGTTACTATGAACTGTGACCTTTCTGAAGGGAAATCACGAATCCAGTCGCTCAGTTGAGGCGATGTTCCATAGGCACGCAGTTAAGTCAAAAGACGCTTGTGAGAAACGGTATCGAAAGCCTTTTGCGAAATTTAAAAATATGGAATCAATTTGACATATCCTGTCGATAGCACTCATTACTTCATGAATATAAAGATGTGCGTTTCGCAAGAATGATATTTTCTAAACCAGTGCTATGTGTCAATAAATCGTTTTCCTCGAGGTACTTTACATTGTTACAATACAGTATGTAATCCAAAACCCTACTGCAAATCGACGTTAGTGATATGGGCCTGTAATTCGGCGGATTTCCCTTTTGAGTATTGGTGTGACTTGAGCAATTTTGCAATGTTTAGGTAGGGATCTTTCTGCGAGCGAGCGGTTGTATATAATTGCTAAATATGGTGCTATTTTATCAGCATACTCTGAGAGGAACCTGAATGGTGGTCTTCAACTGGAATGAAATTATTTATGTATGCAACCATTGTAAACACGGGTATAATGGCGAGACATTCTAATAATTTCCGCTTTAATAGCAACAGGTACACTGTTGCTCGTTACCGTATCCCGAAGCACTGGCACCAGCATCTTCTTTAGGAGAAAATAGAATAAGGAATTGGTATTTTAACAGTATTCATGTTTAACAGTATTCAGACCGAAAAACTCCTCTGTAAGAACCAACGTGAGTTTCGAAGACTATGACCTTGTGTAAACTTTCTCGCTCTGTTCGTCCATGAGACACAGCAAGCAGCAAATACAGGCGCCCAGGATGTTATGTTCCTCGACTTCCGGAAGGCTTTTTATACACTTCTGCACTGCCGCCTGGTGACAAAATACGAGCTTATGAAATATCTGACCAACTGCGTGACGTAAAAGTAACTCCGGGCGTGCCACAGAGGAGTGTTATAGGACCATTACTTTTCACAATGTATATAAATGATGTAGTAGATAACACCGAAATTTACATGAGGTTTTCGCGGAAGACGCTGTTGTATACAGAGACGTCGCGACGCTAGAGTATTGTAGTGAAGTGCAGGAAGACCTGCGGGAACCGACGCTTGGCGAAGGAATTAGCAATGGACACTCGACGTAAATAAATGTAACATATTGTAAACACGTAGAAAGACCCTTGATTGTAAGACTACACTTTTGCAAAACAATTGCTGGAAGCAATTACGTCCATGAAATGCCTAGGAGTAAGCGTACGGAGCGATTTGAAGCGAAACAACAACATAAAATTAATCGCGAGTAAGGCAAAGACAGACTGAGATTCATTGGAAGAATCCTTAGGAAATGTAGTCGGTTAACAAAGACAGTAGCTTACAAAACACTCGTTCGACCAAGACGGCAATATTGCCCGTCAGTATGGGATCCGTCACAGATGATGATAGAGGAAATAGAGAAGATCCAAAGACGAGTAGCACGTTTCGTTACAGTTTCATTTAGTAAGCGCGAAAGCGTCTCAGAGCTGCGCATCCAACACCAATGGCAGAGGCTGCAAGAAAGGCGTTCTGCATCACGGTATAGCCTACTTTCAAAGTTCAGAGAGCACACGTTTCCGGAAGTCAAATAATATATTGTGTCTTCCTACGTGTATCTCATGAAAAGACCATCAAGACAGAATTAGGACTATCGAAACCACACTCAGACTTACCAGTAATCAATCGTTCTTCCCGCAAACTTAACGCGATTGGAATGGAAAAGGGGGGAAGTGACACTGATTGACAAAGTACCCTCCGGCAAACACCGCAAGTTAGTTGTGGATGTCGATGTAGATACAGACGCTAAACAGTAAATTTGCATAGAATGTTTAATTTTAGTTGATGAATATGGAGTGGTAAGTCAAAGCGCACCATATACACTCATGCTCATAAATTAAGGATAATGCTGATACATGGTGAAACAACGCTCTGGTGGGCGATTTACGGGTTTAAATCACATCGGGGTATGACATTGTGGTCCATCTGACGTGCGGTCGTCGCACTGTGGTGCTGGCACCAGTCCACATACGCAGAAGTGTGTTGGTGCATATCAGAGTACGGTGCAGCGAGTAAGTATGTAAACGTTTTCAGACGTGCTAATGGTGACTGTGTGTTGAAAATGGCTCAAAGAACACACATTGATGACGTTATGAGGGTTAGAATACTAGAGCTCATGGGGGCTGGTCAAACACAGCAGGTCATAGTGCGGGCCCTCCGTATGCCACAATGTGTGATCTCAAGATTATGGCAACGATTCCAGCAGACAGGAAACGTATCCAGGCGCTACAGTACGGGACGTCCACAGTGTACAACACCACAAAAAGACCGATATCTCTCCATCAGTGCCCGAAGACGGCCACAGAATACTGTAGGTAGCTTTGCTCGGGACCTTATCGCACCCGTTGGAACAGTTGTCTCCAGACACAAGGCTACAAACGACTGAACAGACATGGTTTATTCGCCCGAAGACCTGCAAGATGCATTCCACTGACCTACTGGTCGCAGGAGAGCCCGTAAAGCCTGGTGTCAGGAACACAGTACATGGTCATTGGAAGTGTTCCCATGTTATATTCAGTGATTCTCGCAGGGTTTTCATCTGGTGTGAACCAGGAATGAGATAACAACCCCTTAATGCCCTTGAAAGGGACGTGTATGGAGGTCTTGGTTTGATGGTGTGGGGTGAGGTGGGATTATGATTGGTGCACGTAAACCCTGCATGTCTTTGATAGAGGAACTGTAACAGGTTAGGTATATTGGGAAGTCATTTTGCACCTGTGTTTCCGCCTTTTCAGGAGCGCAGTCGGTCCACCTTCCTCCTGATGGATGATAACGCACGGCCCCACGGAGCTGCCATCGTGGAGGAGTACCTTGAAACAGAAGATACCAGGCGAATGGAGTGGTGTGCCTGTTCTCCAAAACTAAACCCCACCGAGCCCGTCTGGGATGCTCTCCATCGACGTATCGCTGCACGTCTTCAAACCTCCACTACACTTCAGGAGCTCCGACAGGCACTGGTGCAAGAATGGGACCCTACACGGCAGCAGCTTCTCGATCACCTGATCCAGAGTATGCCAACCCGTTGTGAGGCCCGTGTACGTGTGCATGATCATCATATCGCATAGTGATGTCGGGGTACATGCGAAGACAACAGTCACGTTTTGTAGAACATGTGCTTCGGGACGGTTTTCTCAACTTATCACCAATACCGTGGACTAGATCTGTGTCGTGAGTGTTCCCTGTCCCTGCGCTATTAGCGCGAGTTTTGTGTAGTGCCACGTTGTGTGGCACCACATTCTGCAATTATCCTTAATTTATGAGCATGAGTGTAATTCAAAATAGGGTTATTTGAAAGTGATTTTAATACTGATTACAAATCTTGCAAACAGACCATGGAAACGCACGTAACGTTTGTGGAAGAGTATGTAATAGAAAAATCTTTGTGATTAGTTCAGAAACTAACTGGACAGAAGGGAAACTTTTAATCAATCACCACATTCGAGGCAGCACAGCAGGTGCGACAGACGAGGTGTGAAATCGGTAACTCACTCTGAGACTCAGTTCGGAGAAAATTTAAAATAGCGGGCGCAGTTTTAGTTCATTCACAATTACTGGAGTAGGAGGGAGACACATTCTAGGATGAAAAGAAAACCGCACATCCGAACAGGACGCAAATCGGTAGTGTGAGTTATATGTACAAATAAAAGAATGACTACCGTTTCAGAAAATAATTGGATGATTTATTCAAGGGATAGAGGTACAAAAATTGAACAAGTCATGGGTGTACCTCTGGCACTTACGCAAGCAGTTACTCGGCTTGGCATTGATTGACAGAGTTTTCTGGATTTCCTCCTAAGGGATACTGTATCAACTTCTGTCCAAGTGACACGTAAAGTCACCAAAATCCTGAGCTGGTCTGAAACTCCCAGCGTGTGTGGGCAGGCATTACCTTGCTGAAATGCAGGCCCAAGATGGTTTGCCATGAAGGGCAACAAAACGGGGCGAAGAATATCGTCTATGTACCGCTGTGGCAGTAAGGGTGCCACGGATGACGACCAGAGGGGTCCTGCAATGAAAAGAAATGGCAGCCCAGACCATCTATCCTGGCTGTCGGGCCGTATAGTGGGTGACAGCCAGGCTGGTTTCCTACCGTTGTCTGGTGCGTCTCTGGACAGTCTTCGGCGTGTTATGTCATTCACTGGAGCAGAATTGTCTTCGATGGTGAGTCCTGTTTTGAACTGAGCCCCGACGACCGACAAATACGTGACTGGGAACGCCCCTAACAGAGGTGGAATACCAACCTGACTGTCGACCATCATTCCTGGTTATTGCGCCATATGGCGGGTGACAGTGAGGCTGGTATCCCACCGCTGTCTGGAGCCTCTCCACACACGCATTCGGCCTGGAATCTCATTCACTGGAGTAGAGTTGTCTTCAATCAAGAGACCCACTTCGAACTGAGCCTGGACGACCGACGTAGACATGTCTGGAGACGCCTCTGACAGTGGTGGTCTACAAACCTGACTGTCGCCGTTTGGCCTGATAACCAGGAGCGATGGTCTGGGATGCAGGATCCGTTTTGTTGTCATCCCTCGGCACACTTACCGCACAGTGGTATATAGCTGATATTCTACCCTCCGTTTTTGTTTTCAGTTATCCATTATTCAGGTGAAACCCTTCGTTGATGACTCTGTTACGTTGATTTCCTAGTTTTACCCATTCTACCAAATAGTTCTAGACACTTTCTATCTGGTTAAGACGCTCAAGGCACTTTGAGCATGGCTGTTGCTATCTTGGAAGAAGAGCACGTCCCCAGAAAATTCATCATGAAGATGTAGGTGAAGGAGCAAAAATAGGTCACCCAGTGTGACTTAATAAACATCGTGGTACAAGTTTAGAGTAATATGAGGAGGAAGCCCACCTTCAGCCTCAATTGCACCCTCCCTACACTGGTAGTTAAGGTGTAAACGCCTCACTGGGCTATCGCTGCAGTCCCACTACACTATCAGTCGACTATTGTCCTATTTCTGTTGGTCCAGTGAATATCCGTAGCTGTGTGTGTCGCTGCGAGAAATGGCCTCTTGCGTGGTACCCAACACCACATATCCATAGCATGCAGTTGCCTTCACAGTGTTCGCTCGGAAATTGTTTGAGACAGGCTCGCATTCACCAACTGCAGCAAATACACTCCAAGTTTGAAAGCTCTCACCACAGACAAGCCACAAAAATCGTCTCCAGTACCTCTCAGTTAGGACCTATTTACGACCACTGTTCTTACGGTGTATCATACGACTGGAAGTGTTAAACCGTCACTCGCTGCCACTTTGGAAAATATGCGTTGATACGCCAACAAATCATTCGCTATGTAGTCGTCTGCAAGTCCAAATACGGAAGTTCCTTAAGTCTGCATAAATTAAGTGCCTGACAGAGGGCTCATCGAACTGACTACAAGCTATTTTTCTACCGTTCCACTCACGAACAGCGGACGGGAAAAACGAGTACTTAAATCTTTTTGTGTGAGCTCTGATGTATTATTATGATGATTTCTCCCTGAGTAAGTAGTTTCCAACAAAATATTTTCATATTCTGTGAAGAGAGTTCGTGAATGTAATTTCGTGAGAAGATCCAGCCACTACGAAAAACACCTTTATTTCAACGATTACCGCTCCTCTTTTTGTGTAGTATTCGTGGCACTGTCTCCCTATTTCGCCATAATAAAAAACGAATTGTCTTTCTTTGAACTTCCTCAATGTCCTCCATCCGTCCTATCTGGTAAGGATCGCACACCGTGAAGTAATACACCAGAAGAGGGTGGACAAGCTTAATGCAAAAAGTCTCTATAGTACACTTCTTCCTTTTTCTAAGTGCTCTGCCAGTAAATCTCAGTCTTTGGTTTGCTTTCTCCACAACATTATCAATGTGATCATTCTAGTTTAAGTTATTTGTAGTTATAATACCTAGTCGTTTAGTTGAATTTACAGCCTTTAGATTTTTTTATGTATCTTGTAACTGAAAACTGACGGAATTCTTTTTGTACTCATGACGATGACCTCATACTTTTCAGTTTAGAGATTCTCATCAGAGTCTCACAACGGGACAACACTCAGCTCGTGTAACCACAGACCTTTCGCTATCTCATATTTACTTCACAAATCACTTCCCTCCGTATAGTCTGGAGTTAATTTTATACTTTTGGTCTGGGAGGTAGCCCACCCACCCACCTGATCCATTCACCACTAAATGACTGTCCAGCTGCCATGATGCAGAAACACGTACTGCCTCCATGGTTAGCCCCTTCAGTTGGCGAGTACCTGTAACTTCCCGACGTTCTAGAACCTCAACGATGCTACGAGAAATGAACTGCTGATATACTCTCTTATATGTTACTGACAATGGAACCCTTACAACACGGCCAATGGGTACTAATTCTACAGCATCTGCAACTCTCCAACGACTACAGAGTGACTAATGTTTTGTTGGGTGAGTTTCTTCAAGTTCCTCAGCAGCAAGATCAGGAATGCAGACAAGACTTTTGTTTATATAAAGCTCTCACCACAGACAAGTCTCAACAATGGTCTCCAGTACCTCTCAGTAAGGACCTATTTACGACCACTGTTGTTACGGTGTATCATACTATTGGACTGTCGCTATCTGTTACGTCTTATTTAAGAAAGCTTTCTCCCTGAGAGTATTATAATGGCGCCAGTCGGTTCACTCATTACAGTGGAATCCACACTGGTGGACAAAACTATTGCTCATAGGAAGACAGAAGCTTGTAGCACCAGGAGACATTAATGGAATACAGGAAGTCGTGGAGAGGATTCAAAGAGAACAAGTAATGAAGGAAATGACATTCTAAACTGAAAACTACCATGAAATAAACGAGAATGCAAGAAACGCAGTGCATCAAAACCCGCTACTGTAGGACATAAAAATTACCAGAATGAGAAGAAGTCTAAGTACATACTGTCACTAACCAATGAAATGATCCCCTCCCATGCGAAGATTACGTGTCAGATTGTGCAGATTGTGGTGTTTACAAATACCATCATCAGTGCAGCCAAACTGACTGTATTATGAATTAAAAAACCAGGGACATTTTCTGAGTTATTGACTTGTCACATATTTTAGGAAACAATGAACATAAATTGCAATGGGATGAAAAGTTTTTAACGTTGGATGAGCTCTTAAACAATGCATTAAGTACTAGCAGAATAATTTTTAATGGATTTCAGCGTGACAGATTCATAATTAGAGCACAACTACTAAATAAAAATTATGTCAAAATGGTCATGTGGATGGTTTTATTATACATTTGTATATAATAACGTACAGTAACTTCATTTAGAAAAACCAGTGAGCTGCAGGAGATTTGGGACAGAAGATCTTGTATAAGTCACAAAGTTATTACATGTAAAACGGTTGTCCATTTTAGGATTGTACCTACAATTTTTCACAATGCTTTGTTTGTAATAAAGCTTACTTATTCATAGTTCATGTAAGTGATATTACTAGTATCTAGGGACCTGCAGCCCGTTCAGGCTTTCAAACTTCTGGTGAAGGTCATGAGTTCGGTTATGTGCAAATCACATATCTCCCACCCATAAATTGACAAGCCACGCCTCTTATCTATCACGTGGTCAGCTATCCCCAATTATGTATCCCGTGACACGCCACAGCCCTGCCTAACTCTATATTCGTTCCTCTCCCAAAAGCTTTCAGTTTCCACTCCCCTAAACATATCCCAGTAATTTACAGTCGTTTAAAATGAAACAATCATATTGCAGCCCCAGAGCCTCCATCTTGGCTACCCTAGAAAGTATCCAAACGAGCTGAATTGTTTATGCCATTTTCAAAAGCATTTACGTTAACGAACGGTACTGAATACTCAAAGTTCGATTTCTGTACCATACATAATGAAGGCGCAATAAACAACTTTTCTGTGATGCAGTCTTAAACCAGTGTTTAAGATATGTACGAAAGTATGTCAGTGAAACAGATAATGAGATGTTTATATCAAGTGTCACAATGTTGTTCCTATACACACGTATGTCAGTCAAACTTTGTGACTAAAACATGATTTTGAACTCTAAAATAAAGTCCCACAACGCTATTTTCATGCCTAAATATTTTTAAAACAGTTGCAAATAAAAATAATATCCCAAGCAGGTAATTTTGTATGTACACTTGGTGTAAGACAAAATGGACCTCAATTTAAAAATTTCCAAATCTAAGATGGTGTGATGACTTAATTTTTAGTGTCATATCCACATCTAAACTACCTAAAAATTTTGGCATTTCAACCTGAGGATACGTTACTGTTGACTCATAGAACGAACTAACCCCACATATCTTTTTACAAGCTTTTAAGTAAAGTTTCAACTTAGCAAACACTTTTTTTAGGGGAGGAGAATAGCACTAAGATAATGTATCATTTTCTAGGTCAACAAAATGTAATTGACGTTATTAACAGCCAAATATTGCTTTCCATTTTTATTTTAACTAGATATAATGGAGGCTACATACAAAACGTATTTGTGAGGAATGCTGCAACATTTAGCGACTAGAAATATGATGCCATAGCTCTATAACATGGTTACAAAATTTTTTCTTATAACCAACTAATGAAAAACAACAAAATCTAACCAAAATGTCTGATGTAAATACATAAAGGCTCTGCTTAGCAAAAGGACAAGCGAAATGACGAAACATGACCTTGGGAAGGCAGAAAGAAGGCATTTAATGAGTTATTAATGGCATTGCCACTCTTGAACTGTGTGTTTTCGTAATCCATTTGGTGAATTTTTGCAGTGTGTACATTCGTCCCCCCATGGACCATGCACCTTGCTGTTGGTGGGGAGGCTTGCGTGCCTCAGCGATACAGATGGCCGTACCGTAGGTGCAACCACAACGGAGGGGTATCCGTTGACAGGCCAGACTAACGTGTGGTTCCTGAAGAGGGACAGCAGCCTTTGCAGTAGTTGTAGGGGCAAGAGTCTGGATGATTGACTGATCTGGCCTTGCAACATTAACCAAAACGGCCTTGCTGTGCTGGTACTGTGAACAGCTGAAAGCAAGGGGAAACTACAGCTGTAACTTTCCCCGAGGGCATGCAGCTTCACTGTATGGT
This sequence comes from Schistocerca gregaria, assembly GCF_023897955.1. Lineage (NCBI taxonomy): Eukaryota > Metazoa > Arthropoda > Insecta > Orthoptera > Acrididae > Schistocerca > Schistocerca gregaria. Next base: position 522,934,516 of record NC_064923.1, read on the forward strand.
TAAACGATGATGGCGTCCTCTTGGGTAAAATATTCCGGAGGTAAAATAGTCCCCCATTCGGATCTCCGGGCGGGGACTGCTCTGGAGGACGTTATTATCAGGAGAAAGAAAACTGGCATTCCGCGGATCAGAGCGTGGAAAGTCAGATCCCTTAATCGGGGAGGTAGGTTAGAAAACTTAAAAATGGAAATGGATGGGTTAAAGTTAGATATAGTGGGAATTAGTGAAGTTCGGTGGCAGGAGGAACAAGACTTTTGGTCAGGTGAATACAGGGTTATAAAAACAAAATCAAATAGGGGTAATGCAGTAGTAGGTTTAATAATGAATAAAAAAATAAGAGTGCGGGTAAGTTACTACAAACAGCATAGTGAACGCATTATTGTGGCCAAGAAGCCCACACCTACTACGGTAGTTCAAGTTCATATGCCAACTAGCTCTGCAGATGATGCAGGAATAGAAGAAATGTATGATGAGATAAAAGAAATTATTCAGGTAGTGAACGGAGACGAAAATTTAATAGTCATAGGTGACTGGAATTCGGGAGTAAGGAATGGGACAGAAGGAAACATAGTAGGTGAATATGGATTGGGGGAAAGAAATGAAAGAGGAAGCCGTCTGGAAGAATTTTGCACAGAGCATAACTTAATCATAGCTAACACTTCGTTCAAGAATCATAAAAGAAGGCTATAGACATGGAAGAACCCTGGAGATACTAGAAGGTATCAGATAGATTATATAATGGCAAGACAGAGATTTAGGAACCAGGTATCTAATTGTAAGACATTTCCAGGGGCAGATGTGGACTCTGACCACAATCTATTGGTTATGAACTGTAGATTAAAACTGAAGAAACTGCAAAGAGGTGGGAATTTAAAGAGGTGGGACCTGGATAAACTGACTAAACCAGAGGTTGTACAGAGTTTCAGGGAGAGCATAAGGGAACAATTGTCACAAATTGGGGAAAGAAATACAGTAGAAGAAGAATGGGTAGCTTTGAGGGATGAAGTGGTGAAGGCAGCAGTAAATCAAATAGAGGGCGAGGGCTAGTAGAAATCCTTGGGTAACAGAAGAAATATTGAATTTAATTGATGAAAAGAGAAAATATAAAAATGCTGGGAACGAAGCAGACAAAAAGGAATACAAACGTCTCAAAAATGAGATCGACAGGAAGTGCAAAATGGCTGAGGAGGGAATGATAGAGGACAAATGTAAGAATGTAGAGGCATATCTCGCTAGGGGTAAAATAGATACTGCCTACAGGAAAATTAAAGACACCTTTGGAGTGAAGAGAACCACTTGTATGAATATCAATAGCTCAGATGGAAACCCAGTTCTAAGCAAAGAAGAGAAAGCAGAAAGGTGGAAGGAGTATATAGAGGACCAAGATGTATCAGACCCTCAGACTTCAAGAAGAATATGATAATTCCAATCCCAAAGAAAGCAGGTGTTGACAGATGTGAAAATTACCGAGCTATCAGTTTAATAAGTCACAGCTGCAAAATACTAACACGAATTCTTTACAGACGAATGGAAAAACTGGTAGAGGCCATCCTCGGGGAGGATCAGTTTGGATTCTGCAGAAATGTTGGAATACGTGAGGCAATGTTGACCGTATGACTTATCTTAGAAGAAAGATTAAGGAAAGGCAAACATACGTTTCTAGAATTTGTAGACTTAGAGAAAGCTTTTGACAATGTTGACTGGAATACTCTCTTTCAAATTCTAAAGGTGACAGGGGTAAAATACAGGGAGCGAAAGGCTATTTACAATTTATTCAGAAACCAGATGGCAGTTATAAGGGTCAAGGGTCATGAAAGGGAAGCAGTGATTGGGAAGGGAGTGAGACAGGGCTGTAGCATCTCCCCAATGCTACTCAATCTGTATATTCAGCAAGTAGTAAAGGAAACAAAAGAAAAGTTCGGAGTAGTTATTAAAACCCATGGAGAAAAAATAAAAACTTTGAGGTTCGTCGATGACACTGTAATTCTGTCAGAGACAGCAAAGGACTTCGAAGAGCAGTTGAACGGAATGGATAGTGTCTTGAGAGGAGGATATAAGATGAACATCAACAAAAGCAAAACGAGGATAATGGAATATAGTCGAATTAAGTTGGTTGATACCGAGGGAATTAGATTAAGAAATGAGGCACTTAAAGTAGTAAAGGAGCAAAATAACTGATGATGGTCGAAGTAGAGAGGATATAAAATGTAGACTGGCAATGGCAAGGAATGCGTTTCTAAAGAAGAGAAATTTGTTAACATCGAGTATAGATCTAAATGTCAGGAAGTCGTTTCTGAAAGTATTTGTATGGAGTGTAGTCATTTGTGGAAGTGAAACGTGGACGATAAATAGTTTGGACAAGAAAAGAATAGAAGCTTTCGAAATGTGATGCTATAGAAGAATGCTGAAGATTAGATGGGTAGATCACATAACTAATGAGGAGGTATTGAACAGAATTAGGGAGAAGAGGAGTTTGTGGCAGAACTTGACAAGAAGAAGGGACCGGTTGGTAGGACATGTTCTAAGGGATCACAAATTTAGCATTGGAGTTTAGCGTGGAGGGTAAAAATCGTAGAGGGAGACCAAGAGATGAGTACACTAAGCAGATTCAGAAGGATGTAGGCTGCAGTAAGTACTGGGAGATGATGAAGCTTGCACAGGATAGAGTAGCATGGAGAGCTGCATCAAACCAGTCTCAGGACTGAAGACCACAACAACAACATTCATCACAATATGTCCAACAATGGTGACAGTGGGCTAAGATTGAGATGAAACATGTCAATTTAATGGTGGAATGGAGGTACAAGGCTGGTATAGTGAAAATACAATATTTACCAATGGCATAAAATTATTTTGATCTTAATTAGAATTGTTCACACACACACACACACACACACACACACACACACACACACACACACACACACACACACACACACACACATTTGCAATAGGCAACAATAATTGCATATATCTGATCACCAATGAAAATTCGAGCTTTGCAGCGGAATATGTTTTTTCTCATAATATGGAAGACTTCAAAGTGAAAATGCAGCTGGCACTTCTGGCATAATGTAATTGTTGCACAGGATTTAACAGAAGATGCATATTAGGTCTGCTGATAAACATATAGGTTGAGCAGCAGATGTCGTTGATAAAATTGTCGCTGTTGTGCTACACTTTGCAAGCACAATCTACCTTCTGTTTACATATTCCTGTGTCTAAATAGTGTGTACGCTTATTGAAATACTAGTAGCTCTCTTACTGGTGCTACTGAAATAAATAATATGTTAGCATATGAGATGTAGTTACCACAGATTAATATCATGCATTAATTGCATCGAAAAACATAAAAACTGATTCTATAACATTGCAAAACACACACAAGCACTACTACTTATCTAACTTACAGCCTAAACTGCACTTGTCAATATGAACAACAGAAGTTTACAATGTTTTCCTACGTCTAAATTCATCAATGGGAAGTGTTTTAAAACAGATATCAAATTCAGTCAGACATTGTAATGACCTTGTGACAGGAAATTAACTTCAACTTAAAGTTCAAAATGTTATCTTATGGCGTCACATGTAGAAACTACGTGACACTTTGCTGAAATAGCATACTGAACAATAATAATATTACAGAAACATGTAGGTAGAAAATAAGGGTTTATATGCTCTCAAAGTGCGCCAAACGTTGCAGCACCTATATACACTTTAGCATTATTGATTTTTATGCTACAAGATCAAGTTAATACCCATGCTATTATATTTGGGTGGCTTTGAAATCACAGGAATTCTCATTTTATACCTCTGTTAATGTGTCTTACTACTGTTCATTACACTATTTCAACAACATTGGATGTAATTTGCAGTTTTTCACAGGACATTACAACATTATCAGGACAAAGTGACAATCGTTTTGTACAGCATTATAAAGTGAGTACCATATTGTAATATTGGGAATTATCAGCTGAATATTATTGCAAGTGTTTTGTACTATAAGATAAAGTCAATACAATGGGGTCACTATGTTATTTGGCTGACTGATATTTGTTTTAGATATGTGGGAATAACATTATTTACTTTGGTAGTCCTCATCAACAAGTGCTCATGTATGTTTTGCTATGTTATAGAATCAGATGTAACATATTTTTATGAGTTTAATGTGTGGTACAAATATGGAGTACAAAGACCAATCTACACTTATATGCAACCTGATAATTTATTTTAGTGCGCTAATAATCAAGCTGCAGCTAATTAAGCAAGCTAAATAGCACAGTTTAAATGTGAACTGTTCTCGAAAAGTGTGTTACAACATTGCAACATTCATCATCAACATGTGCCATTTAAACTATAACTTTTGTGAGTAATGTCAATATGCAAGCAATGTGTATTCTTTAAATCTCATAGAAGAATTCAAGTACGACAGTAATGAACACGAGTTCTATGCTCTGAGACTTAGATATTTTGAGAAATAATTGTATTTTTCTGCAGAGTTCAAATTTTCGTTCATGTTGAGTGGTCTGTAATTATAATTACATATTATGATGACCACCATGCTTGTGTGTGTGTTTTATACTTGTAATCGTGGCTTACTATGAAACGAAATTCTATTTCTGCTGCAAAGTTTATATTTTAGAGACATCGAGCTTCCATCTTTATCCCATCAATATCTTTGGAAACATTGTATAGAAGATATACCACTGTATTGCAAAAACCATCTTTTTCCTCCCTTTCTAAAATCGTGTTTAGTTATTTAATTTGTCTTCTGGTTACGTTGTTTGTGTGAGTTTTTGTTGTCACATGTTTTGATTAGATTTTGGTGTCACTTGGTAAGTGATTATAGGAAATTCAATCTGTAAACATTTTAGAGAGCATGGCACCTTAGTTTTAGCTGCTAAATATCTTAGCATTCCTCAAAAGTTTGTTTTGCACATAATGTCCTATATATGTAGCTCCAATGAAAACAAAAAACAATATCAGCCTGTTAATAACATCAATCACATATTCTAGTTGGGAAGCGACAACCATCGTTGTAATGTCTCATGTATGCTGTTGTGGACATAGGGTGTGGTTATCGGTATTTCGGTTGACAACCTGTCTGAACTGGGATATTAACACATAACAGTGGATTACTTGTGTACAAAGTAGAATCTGAGCATGAGGCGTGAGTCCCAAAATCGATAACGCAATAAAACGTGTAACACCATAACTTCAGGCAAGGCTATTTCGTTTATTGTTATTGTTTTATAACTGTTTAGGCATGAAAACACTATTGGGCACTGAACCTGAGAGTTCACGTATGTTGTTGTGGTTTTCAGTCCTGAGACTGGTTTGATGCAGCTCTCCATGCTACCCTATCCTGTGCAAGTTTCTTCTTCTCCCAGTACCTACTGCAACATACATCCTTCTGAATCTGATTAGTGTACTCATCTCTTGGTCTCCCTCTACGATTTTTACCCGCCACGCTGCCGTCCCATGCTAAATTTGTGATCCCTTGATGCCTCAGAACATGTCCTACCAACCGGTCACTTCTTCTAGTCAAGTTGTGCCACAAATTCCTCTTCTCCCCCAATTCTATTTAATACCTCCTAATTAGTTATGTGATCTACCCATCTAATCTTCAGCATTCTTCTATAGCACCACATTTCGAAAGCTTCTATTCATTTCTTGTCCTAACTATTTATCGTCCACGTTTCACTTCCATAAATGGGTACACTCCATACAAATACTTTCAGAAACGACTTCCTGACATTTAGATCTATACTCGATGTTAACAAATTTTTGCTCTTCAGAAACGCTTTCCTTGCCATTGCCAGTCTACATTTTATATCCTCTCTACTTCGACCATCATCAGTTATTTTGCTCCCCAAACAGCAAAACTCATCTACTGGTTTAAGTGTCTCATTTCCTAATCTAATTCCCTCAGCATCATCCGACTTAATTCGACTACATTCCATTATCCTCATTTTGCTGTTGTTGATCTTCATCTTTTATCCTCATTTCAAGACACGTATATGTTTGTAAAATAAAATTGTGGCACTATAGGTAAACATTGCGTTTCTTGTGTTTATGAAGTATTTTCGCTGACATTTCAGATATTGTATCAGCATTGTGGCTCTCCAGAAATAACATAGAGCTATATGGGTGCGGAAAATGACTGATATGTTGTGCCTTACATTACGTACATTTTGCAAGTTCACTTGTACTGATTAACCTCAAACTTCATAATGTAAAAATTGTGTGTGTGTGTGTGTGTGTGTGTGTGTGTGTGTGTGTGTGTGTGTGGAAATCCTGCAAGTTACAACCTTTACATAAGTTTTTGGGTAAATACTTCTATTCGTGTCGCAAAAAAGTCCAGATCATTCAGATAAATTTGAGCACAACCAAGATGGTGGCTCTGAGATGAAATTGTTACTGGCTACTTTATTTTAATGGATTGTAAGGAACTGCGATGTTTCTGCAGGAGTGGGGAGGGTAGGGGAATGGGTGTTGTCTGTCACATGGTAGCTGAAGGGGTATGGCATGTCATGAGATAAGGTGTAGCTTCTGAGGCCATGGGTAACGGAACGATGATGTGCCCATGGTCATCTTCATTACCAAGAGCAAACGTCTGACAGAGTGGGCTGGAGACTCCATACATATGCTACTGAAGTTCATTCCCATACTACTGCTTTCTAACTTCGTAAAATTTTGAAAGTTTGTGAAAACTGTGCTCCGAACCCAGTATTTTTAAAGTGTTGTTTAATGGGTTAACGGCTGAATTATCAATAATAACACTTAAACGGACGCTAAAAGGACTACTCATCTGTGGAACAACGTTGTCCTTCACAACATCTATTTGTCTGAGCGCTCATCAAAAACACCAACAACATTTCTAATTGTACTTCAGGTAGTTCACTATTTATCCAGTTCAGGACGATTGGTTTGAATGGCTGTGTTAGTCTTTCTTTAGCTCTCGTTTCTACCACTACTGAGCAATTCTCGACATGGAAATTTACTTACACACGTTAACTTACTTTCGTCATGGAGCCAGGGTTCAAATCAGCAAAACGTACCTCACACACCAATTACTTAGTTTCTCCCTCCCCCCCCCCCCCCCCAACAACAACATGTTTTAATATACCAATAACATTTTTTGCATCGATACTCAGTATGTCACTTGGCACAAATTACAGGAATAAAAATTTACGCTACATAAAAATGTAAAACATTATCAATGTATCGCTCAGCACTACTGTTGTGAACACGAGGCTGCAAATTACGTCTTCATGTGAGCGAGAGGAATGCAATATCATCCAGTCCATTCTGCTGACTGCCAGGAATTTATGTTAGATATATACGGGGTGTTCAAAAAATCTCTCTACAGCGCCACATGGTTGTTAGCCGTGCGTGCCGTATGATTGTTCCCCTGCCTGGATTTTTGAACGAAATAATACACGCACAACGATACTGCAGCGATTTCTGTTCCCATTCGTAGGAGAACTTGTGTTAAGTGAACTATGAATGGTTATTTTCAACAAGATGGTGCAACCACGCAGGCAGCTCACGTTTCAATGTCACTGCTTGCTGATGTTTGTGGTGATCACAGTGACTTTGGCCTCTACGATCTCCTGACCTAACACAACCTGACTTTTTCTTCTGGGGTGCAGCGAAAGCAACTGTCTATAAAAACCGTCCAAAATTCATCGATGAATTGAAAACTGCAGTATCCACTTTCATTGCTTCCGTTACAGAAGAAATGTTACAGATTGCGTTTTGAAACATTATTAGACAAATTCAGTTGTGTATTCGATAAAAGGGGGGTCACTTTCAACATTTAATGTTAAAATTTGTAAGTAAAAATGAACATTCAATAAATTAATAACTTGTATTTGACTGAGATTCATTTCGGTATATTCACTGCGGCATACGGCAGGCGCGTCCAACAATCAAACGGCACTGCGGAGAGACTTTTTGAACGCCCCTATATACTTCGTCGAAAGCTGCTCCTTCTCTCCTCTGTTTTGCCTTATTCAACTCCTTGCTAATTCTCCCTGTGGAATCCAAAACCATGTCTTACTAGCTGTTGACAACAGATGTGGTCATCCCTTAACCGTGCTGGTAGGCTCTGTACAGCTGGTCAGTTTACTAGCCAATTTATGCGAGCAGGCCCGCAGGTGAGCAGCTGGAATGTGTTCAGTACGGAACATATCTTCTGATTTTCTAGAATTCCATTCAATTTTTAGACAATTTTCATGGAACTTTGTTTTCCGAAAATGTATAAGAAACCCCTTTTAGTAAAAATATCTTTGTGAGGGTGTGGTGAGGGGGGGAGGGGGGGCACGCATTCATGACACCCCGCACCACCGTCTGCGATCCACAACTGTCCTTGTTGCAGATCCTTCGGGGCGATATGAAATGTCATCAATGATCCGCATCTATTTAACAAAGTGAAAGTTTTAAATAATCCTTTTAAGAGAGGCACAAAGATCATGGAGGACTCCAATAAAATTTCTACAAAGAAGCTGGAGTAGAAATAATAGGTGGTTTAGCTTATACCTGACTCTTACTAATATTTGTGACATACAACAGGAATGAGAACTCAGAACAGAAAACGTGACTTTCTCATCGTATTTATCTCAAGCGTTATACAGAAGAGTCTTATGCATCCCGTTTCCTGTCACTACAGCAGTATTGGTTATGAGGTACATCTGAAATTTTGTTTTACAGGAATACAAATTGTGGTGTCACCGCCAGACACCACACTTGCTAGGTGGTAGCCTTTAAATCGGCCGCGGTCCGGTAGTATACGTCGGACCCGCGTGTCGCCACTATCAGTGATTGCAGACCGAGCGCCGCCACACGGCAGGTCTAGAAAGACTTCCTAGCACTCGCCCCAGTTATACAGCCGACTTTGCTAGCGATGGTTCACTGACTTCTACGCTCTCATTTGCCGAGACGATAGTTAGCATAGCCTTCAGCTACGTTATTTGCTACGACCTAGCAAGGCGCCAGTATCCGTACTATTGATATTGTGAATCATGTACCATAAAGAGCGACGTTCGTCGTTAATGGATTAAAGTTAAGTATTCCACCAGCTACGTCCGTTTTTCTCAATTCTAATTCCCTTTTCATGTTCCAGACCTCACGCCAGCCTGCCTGAGCTGAGACGTGTGCATTTCGGGCTCCTTTAGAAAAACACGGTTGGCTCTCCTGCCACCTACAACATTGGCGACGAGAGTAAAAGTGTTCTTATCTAAACTGCCCTGATTTACTTGTGTAATGGCTTCGCCACAATCTCCAGATGTACTGTCCGAATTTTATCGCTTACAGAATCAGCAGACGCAGGCCTTACTGGATGCCCTTGGACAACTCGTCCAGGGTCAACGTGCGATGCAAAACGATGCGGCAGCAGCCGCTTCACCGCTAACGCAGCCACAACACGCTGTTGTACCCACTTTTCGACCTTTCGATGTTGCACTGGAAAGCTGGACGGAGTGGTCACGCCAATTTGGATTCCATCTCGCCGCCTACAGAATTCAAGGTAACGAGCGACAGCCTTTTTTATTATCGTCGGTCGGCGTGACCACGTACCTTGTGATAGTCAAATTATTTCCCCGTCGCGACATCGCAACTCTGTCCTACGAAGAAATTTTGTCTTCATTATATGCATATTTCAAAGAATAAGTCAATGTAGTTGCGAAAAGGTATACCTTCTTTCGTACAAAACGTACGGCAGGTCAGACTAATCGGAAGTGGGTTGCAACCTTGCAAGGCCTTACTAGGGATTGTGCTTTTGAGTGTCAATGTGGACTCCCTTATTCAGATACTGTGGTACGTGATGCAATTGCACAGAACGTTTCTGATGTTCGTATAAGGGAACAGATTTTGAAACTAGCAAATCCCTCCCTTCAACAAGTGATGGACATATTGGATCGACAGGACACACTTGACTTTGCTCATGAATCATTTGAAACTTCGCCAGCAGTGTGTCAGGTTCACCGGCCCGCCGGGCGAGCTGCACGGAGCAGTAAACAGTCCTCGCGCCCGGCCGCGCCGCTGCCGCCAGGCTCTCAGCCACGTGTGCCGCGCAGGCAAGCAAATGCAGTGATCAAATCTTGCCCGCGGTGTGCTACTTAACATTCGCGTGAGAACTGCCCGTCACACCAAGCTATTTGCTTTTATTGTAATAAAAAACGACATGTTCAGAGTGTTTGCCAGAAGAAGCTCAGATCGGAAGCTCAAAACTATTCCAGGCACTTTGCTTCGCGCTGGAATCGGAATCGAACCAAGGATACTCAGGCTCGCGAAACTTCGCCCATGGAAATTCATGTAGTTCATATCACTCCGCCCAGTGCCACTCTCTCTAACAGTGACTGTGTTCGTCCCAAAAATAGTGTGATTATGTACCAGTGTCAGTTCACGTTGCACGAGACAGTCGCTCTTGTCGTCAGCAGGACAATAAACTTTTTGTAGACTTGGACATTAACGGCAAAGTGATACCATTCCAGCTCGATACCGGAGCTGCAGTTTCACTGATCAATCAAGACACTTACAAACTGCTGTGCACACCTCCGTTGCGTGCCGCAAATGTTCAGTTAACAAGCTAATCAGGGCAAAGTATCCCTGTGTTAGGACAGTGCAGCCTTCTTGCGACATACAAAGGACAAACAAAACTTGTATCCTTTTACGTCCTTCGTTCTTCTTCTGCAATGAACTTGTTTGGTTTCCATTTATTTCAGTTGTGTAACTTGTCTATAGCAAAAAAGATCCTATCAGTGAACCAGACTGTGCCTTCAGACAGTGTTTCTCGTCTATGTGAAGAATTTTCAGACATTTTTGCACCGGGCCTCAGTTGCGCTAAGAGCTATAAAGCACATTTGAAACTGAAAGTAAACGCGCAACCGAAATTTTTCAGAGCGCGCAATGTTCCCCACGCATTTTGTGATGAAGTCGCAAAAACATTATACGATTTGCAATCACAAGGTGTAATTGAACGTATGCAGGCTTCTCTCTGGGCATCATCCTTAGTAATTTTGCCAAAACCTTCCGGAAAGTTGAAACTTTGTGTGGACTTCAAGACAACAGTGAATCCACAAATAGTGAAGGCAACTTTTCCTTTACCTCGCGCGGAACATCTTTTTGAAAAACTGAGCCCGGGTAAATATTTTTCGAAGTTGGACCTAGCAGATGCGTACTTGCAAATACCGGTGGACGAAGAATCCCAGCGCGTTTTGGTGGTTAACACGCATCTTAGTTTGTATCGATTCAAACGGGTGCCATTCGGGTGTGCATCCGCCCCTGCATTGTTTCAGCAATATTTACAAACTGTTTGTGCGTCGGTCCCTACTGCAGCAAATTATCTGGGCGATATTGTGATCTCCGGAAAGACGAAAGAAGAACATTTGGCCAATCTCAGAACATTACTTCAGGTCTTGCGACAAAATGGTCTTCGCTTACGGAAGGAGAAATGTGTGTTTTTTGCTAGGGACTTGCCATATTTGGGACATGTACTCAATGCCCAAGGCATACATCCCAGTCCCACGCACCTTCGTGCCATACAAGACATGCCATCGCCGCAGAATTTGAAGCAGCTACAGAGTGTTCTGGGAAAAATCAACTATTATAATAAATATGTGTCGCACGCCTCTTCCATTTCAGCTCCGCTGCAACCCTTACGCCGTAAGGGTCTTCCGTTCGTCTGGACGACGGAATTCGAACGCGCCTTTCGCCAGTTGAAATCGGCGTTGCTTTCCAATGCTTGCCTTACGCCATTCGATCCCCAGAAGCCCCTTTTGTTGATTGTGGATGCATCGGATTTCGGGATCTGTGCTGTGCTTGCGCACAAAGATGGATCGCACGATCGCCTTATTGCCTCTGCGTCCAAATTGCTCTCGTCTGCGCAAAGAAATTATTCACAGATCGAGAAAGAAGCATTGGCTCTCGTATTTGGTGTTACAAAGTTTCATGATTTCTTGTATGGTTGTCACTTTACCATAATCAGACCACAAACCACTGACGTCGCTTTTTTATCCGACCAAGCCTGTACCTCCACGTACAGCGCAGAAATTCATTCGCTGGTCTCTTTTCCTCTCGCAGTACCGCTACGATATCTTGTATCGGTCCACTGCTAAGGACGGAAACGCCGATGCGTTGTCCCGCTTGCCTGTTGCTGAGGATAGGGCATTCGATTCCTCCGAAATTGCTTGCATGTTCATTGATGCGGAAACCGATGACGTGGTCGAATCGTTTCCGATTGATTTTCGTCGTTTAGCTACAGCCACAGCGGCCGACCCTGTCCTTGCTCCCGTTCTGCGTTTTGTTGTTACGCAATGGCCCTTGTCAAAGTCACGGATCGGGGACCCGTTGGTTCGCCGATTTTTTCCTCACAAGGAGAGACTTTTTGTACGACGTGGTGTTTTGCTGTTGCGATCTGATAATGATCAGTCCAGGGTCGTGGTCCCACGTTCGTTACAGTCCTCTGTCTTACAGCTTCTCCACCACGGACAATGTAGTGAGAACGAAACACCTTGCTCGTCAGCGCTGTACTTGGTTCGGAATCGATGCCGCTACTACGAATATGTGCTCTTCTTGCTTGGTGTGTGCCGAACAACAATCAGCACCACCGCGGAAATTCTTTGCATGGCCGAAAGCCACTTCCCCTTGGCAACGCTTACACATCGATTTTGCTGGTCCATTGTGGAATGCTCGATGGTTGGTTGTCGTAGATTCATTCAATAATTTCCTTTTGTTGTCCGGATGTCTTCCACGACGTCATCTGCCACCATCCAAGCGTTATCAGCTATCTTTTGCATTGAATGTCTTCCACAGACTATTGTTTCCGACAATGACCCACAATTTATGTCAGTCATTCTGCAAGGCTAATGGTATTCAACATCTGACGTCCGCGCCGTTTTCGCCACAGTCAAACGGTGTCGCCGAACGATTGATTAGGACATTCAAGTCACAGATGTTGCAGTTGAAAGAGTCGCATTCTCGGGAGGACGCGTTATTGCTCCTTTTGTCCTCGTATCGCTCTCAGCCCCGAGATGTCCGCTCGCCGGCTGAGTTGCTCCACGGTCGTCATCATCGAACCTTGATGTCTTTGTTACATCCACCGCATCAGGTTCCTGTGCAGCGACAGACACCTGCTTTTGCTCCAGGCGACGTTGTCTACTATCGCCACTATCGAGGTTCACGGCGTTGGCTCGAAGGGCGCATTCTTCGCTGCCTCGGCCGCGCTATGTATCTGGTTTTGGGGGCCTCTGGTGAGGTGCGTCGGCATCTCAAGCAGCTGCGCCCTGTCGTCGCACGGGATCTGCTGCTCGACGTCTGCTTTCAGCGACGGTGCCGTCCGGTCAGCGCCCCGGGGACCCATCTACTGGCTCGCCTCAGCCCCAGGTGTTACCGACGCTGCCTTCCAGTTTGCCCCAAGGCGACGCGCCACCGCCGACACCGCCGCCGTCGCCTGTTCTCCCGCCGGCGACGCCCGCAGTGGCCGCTTCGCTGCCACCGCCGGACGCCTTCCTGGTGACGCGCCGCCGATCGCTTCCCGGGACCAGTTGTCCTCCGACATGGAACTCTTGCGCGCTCCGGACCATATGTCGTCTTCGCCCGTCGGGTGCCCCGGCCCGATGGAGGTCGACTCTTCGGCCCCTCCTGTCTCTCAACGGCCGCGCCGCATGTTGGCGTGCGCCCTGGAGCAGGTTTTCAGGCGTTTCCTAGCTCCCCGCGGTCCGAATGGCAGAGTGCGAGTGGCACAGCCTCGCCTGTTGTTAGGCTCCCCACCTCGTCGCATACGTCAACATGCGGTCCTTCCCATGGCGGGCGGAAACCTTATGCCACAACCGTACGCCTATTTTCGGGGGAGGAATGTGGTGTCACCGCCAGACACCACACTTGCTAGGTGGTAGCCTTTAAATCGGCCGCGGTCCGGTAGTATACGTCGGACCCGCGTGTCGCCACTATCAGTGATTGCAGACCGAGCGCCGCCACACGGCAGGTCTAGAAAGACTTCCTAGCACTCGCCCCCATTTGTACAGCCGACTTTGCTAGCGATGGTTCACTGACTTCTACGCTCTCATTTGCCGAGACGATAGTTAGCATAGCCTTCAGCTACGTTATTTGCTACGACCTAGCAAGGCGCCAATATCCGTACTATTGATATTGTGAATCACGTACCATAAAGAGCGACGTTCGTCGTTAATGGATTAAAGTTAAGTATTCCACCAGCTACGTCCGTTTTTCTCAATTATAATTCCCTTGTCATGTTCCAGACCTCACGCCAGCCTGCGTGAGCTAGGACGCGTGCATTTCGGCCTCCTTTAGAAAAACACGGTTGGCTCTCCTGCCAACCACAACACAAATAGAATTTTTTTGAGCTTCTTCGTTTGTTCTCTACATCTACATCCATACTCCGCAGGCCACCTGACGGTGTGTGGCGGAGGGTACCCTGAGTACCTCTATCGGTTCTCCCTTCTATTCCAGTCTCGTATTGTATGTGGAAAGAAGGATTGTCGGTATGCTTCTGTGTGGGCTCTAATCTCTCTGATTTTATCCTCATGGTCTCTTCGCGAGATATACGTAGGAGGGAGCAATATACTGCTTGACTCTTCGGTGAAGGTATGATCTCGAAACTTTAACGAAACCCCGTACCGAGCTACTGAGCGTCTCTCCTGCAGAGTCTTCCACTGGAGTTTATCTATCATCTCCGTAACGCTTTCGCAATTACTAAATGATCCTGTAACGAAGCGCGCTGCTCTCCGTTGGATCTTCTCTATCTCTTCTATCAACCCTACCTGGTGCGGATCCCACACTGCTGAGCAGTATTCAAGCATTGGTCGAACAAGCGTACTGTAACCTACTTCCTTTGTTGTCGGATTGCATTTCCTTAGGATTCTTCCAATGAATCTCAGTCTGGCATCTGCTTTACCGACGATCAACTTTATATGATCATTCCATTTTAAATCACTCCTAATGCGTACTCCCAGATAATTTATGGAATTAACTGCTTCCAGTTGCTGACCTGCTATTTTGTAGCTAAATGATAAGGGACCTATCTTTCTATGTATTCGCATCACATTACACTTGTCTACATTGAGATTCAATTGCCATTCCGTGCACCATGCGTCGTTTCGCTGCAGATCCTCCTGCATTTCAGTACAATTTTCCATTGTTGCAACCTCTCGATACACCACAGCATCATCTGCAAAAAGCCTCAGTGAACTTCCGATGTCATCCACCAGGTCATTTATGTATATTGTGAATAGCAACGGTCCTATGACACTCCCCTGCGGCACACCTGAAATCACTCTTACTTCGGAAGACTTCTCTCCATTGAGAATGACATGCTGCATTCTGTTATCTAGGAACTCCTCAATACAATCACACAATTGATCTGATAGTCCGTATGCTCTTACTTTGTTCATTAAACGACTGTGGGGAACTGTGTCAAACGCCTTGCGGAAGTCAAGAAACACGGCATCTACCTGTGAACCCGTGTCTAAGGCCCTCTGAGTCTCGTGGACGAATAGCGCGAGCTGGGTTTCACACGACCGTCTTTTTCGAAACAAATGCTGATTCCTACATAGTAGATTTCTAGTCTCCAGAAAAGACATTATACTCGAACATAATACGTGTTCCAAAATTATACAACTGATTGACGTTAGAGATATAGGTCTATAAGTCTGCACATCTGTTCGACGTCCCTTCTTGAAAACGGGGATGACCTGTGCCCTTTTCCAATCCTTTGGAACGCTTCGCTCTTCTAGAGACCTACGGTACACCGCTGCAAGAAGGGGGGCAAGTTCCTTCGCGTATTCTGTGTAAAATCGAACTGGTATTCCATCAGGACCAGCGGCCTTTCCTCTTTTGAGCGATTTTAATTGTTTCTCTATCCCTCTATCGTCTACTTCGATATCTACCATTTTGTCAACTGTGCGACAATCTAGAGAAGGAAGCACAGTGCAGTCTTCCTCTGTGGAACAGCTTTGGAAGAAGACATTTTGTAATTCGGCCTTTAGTCTATCATCCTCTGTTTCAGTACCATTTTGGTCACAGAGTGTCTGGACATTTTGTTTTGATCCACCTACCGCTTTGACATAGGACCAAAAGTTTTTATTTTTTCTTACCGATCGGAAATTACACTTAATCAGTTTTTTAGTGCAGTAGCACAAATGAAAGATATTTCAACAGGAAAACCTGCAAAATTAACTTGATAAATAGTCAAACTTTGAAAATAATACTAGCCTTACTGATTACCAATCTTTGTGCTTCAATGTAGGGTCTTTACGAATGATAATCTCGTCACTGCTGACTTCTGTTCTGCTCAAGTACTTTTGTAAACAATTTTTGGCATGCAAATGCACGGATATATGCATGTGGGAACACGTTGCCTCCAGGCGTGCTAGTCAGGTAACTTAGTTATTTAGAATACCTGCAACAATAACAGAGTATTGGCATAGGTAGTCATAGTCTCATTTGACTGAGTCATACAGCCTGCAAACGACTTAATGCTGCTTTATGGACCGAGATACTGCAACACGTTCTCAAGAACTTCAATCTCAGTTCCTCGTACGTTCTCTGTTCTGTCCACAAGACTCCGAACTGTGCACCTTCCTTGGTGTCTAATACTTGTAACACCAACTTCCTGTGTTCCTCAGTAGATACTTTAATTCCAAAATGAACTTCGAGATCTCTGCGAATGTTCTCAGATTCATATTTCTGCTACACTTGTATCTTTGTGATTGCTGACACGGTAGAAGAGTGCATCCATTTCAGGCGTATTTCTACTTTTATTCGCAACGCTGTTCTGTATCACAGTAATCTCCTGATCCATCTTTCTGATCGCCTGCTCCCATCAACATTAATCTGTAGAAAAAGCTTGTCATTCTTACTTGCCCTTGCGGAAGCTTTTCTCTGGATCTGACACTTCTGCATCATTTACTGTTATCCTGCCAATTTATTTTCGATTTCTGTTCTTTGTTTTACTTACATTCTGTGTGAGATTATGAGCCCATTTCTTTTCGTTCTGCATTTCCTCTTTGGTTGCAGAAACTTTAAATCTGTTTCTTAGACCAAAGCTCTATTTGGTACAGTGTTTTCTAATCTCTGCAAAATTCGGTCTGCACGTTCTCCACATTTTCTATTAGCTTTCAGTGTAGCACTTAAGTCAACAATGACGAACCACTGTGCAGCCTGCTCAGTTTCTACGCTGATCTGCAGCTCCACGATCCACTTTCGATACTAGTGAAGTGTGAAAATACGGCCATATCATTCGGCCAGGGAGGAAAACGAGGAAGGGATAGACCTTTCGTGATTTGGCACAATTCATTCAGTGGTACAATACAGAAATTTATTTTACACAGGCTGAATTACGTTGAACCCAATTAAGAATTTAATTAAACATCAATAATCAGTGATGGCAGAAAAAGTCAATTATACACTGAAGCACCAAAGAAACTGGTACGGGCATGCGCATTAATTACAGCGACATATAAAAACTCAGAATAATGCGCTACGGTTGGTAACGCCTATATAAGTCATCAAGTGTCTGGCGCAGTTGTTAGATCGGCTACTGCTGTTACAACTACAGGTTATCAAGATTTAAGTGAGTCTGAAAGTTGTGTTACGGTCGGCTCTCGAGCAATGGGACAGAGCATATCAGTGGTAGTTATGAAGTGGTGATTTTCCTGTACGACCATTTCACGAGTGCGCCGTATCAGGAACCTGGTAAAACATCAAATTTCCGACATCGCTGCGGCTAGAAGGAATTGTGCAAGAACGGGACCAACGACGACTGAAGAGAATCGTTCAACGTGACAGAAGTTTAACCCGGCCGCAGATCGCTGCAGTTTTAATTGCTGGGCCATCAAGTGTCAGCGTGCGAACCATTCATAGAAACATCGTCGACACGGGCTTTCAGAACCGAAAGCCCACTCTTGTACCCTTGATCATTGCGTGACACAAAGCTTTACGCCTCGCCTGGGCCCGTCATCACCAACATTGGACTATTGATGGTTGGAAAAATTGTTGCCTGGACGGACGAGTCTCGTTTGAAATTATACCGAGCGGAATCACGTGTACAGGTCTGGAGACAACCTCATGAATCGATGGACCCTGCATGGCAGCAGAGGACTGTTCAAGCTTGTGGAGGCGCTGTAATGGTGTGAAGCGCGTGGAGGTGGAGTGATATGGGACGCCAGATACGTCTAGATACGACTCAGAGAGGTGATACGTACGTAAACATCCATTGATGTCCGTTGCGAATTCCGACGGAGCTGGGAAATTCCAGCAGGACAATGTGACACCTCACACGTTCAGAATTGCTTCAGAAACACTTTTCTGGGTTTAAACACGTCCGACTACCGCTGTCCACCAAACTCCCCAGGTGTGAACATTATTGAGCATATCTGGGATGCCTTGCAACGTACTGTTCAGAAGAGATCTCCACCCCCTCCAACTCATACGGATTTATGGACAAACCTGCACGATTCATGGTGTCAGTTCCCTCCTGCACTACTTCAGACATTAGTCGAGTCCCTGCCACGCCATGTTGAGGCACGTCTGCATGCTCAGGAGGCCCCTACTCGATATTAGGCAGATGTACCAATTTCGTTGGATCTTAAGTGTACCTAGCACTCAATCACTGTTTACTATACCATAAGATAAAAGACTAATGACATAAACTTCAAGCCAGATTCAAACAGCCATAAAAATTGCCAAAAAGACTTAATGAGCAGAACACGCCAATAAAAAAATATAATAAAACTGAACCGGCCACATAATAGGCCACCGCCAGAAAATACTTACACTATAATATAAAGCGTCTAAAGAAGAACAAAATATTTGAAGCCTTAAAAAGCAGACATCGTACCAAGGCTTACAGAGTTCCATAATCATATTCAAATAATTAAAATTTATATTAAATAATAAGAATCGTTGGGTTCTCAACCAATAGTAAAATGTTTAAATAACTTAATGAAGCAGTGAGCCTATAAAAAGGGAGCCTCCATTAGTTAACAAACAGAATGACTCAAAATTGGTGTAAAATTTCAACTTAACTTTAAGCAGCAGCATTAAAGGCAAGAGCTGCTCTTGGAAGAAATAGCACTGAATAAGACGGAAAGTGTGAGCTTTCATTGCCCAAGGCTTGTGCACAGAATCGCACAAACAGGCGGCTGTGTAAGCTAACTGGCCCCAGAATGAGTGAGTCCGACAAGGCGGCGGTGAACAGCACCGACGCCAGAGCACAAGAAGTCTAAACAAAATTCCCTGGAGCAGAAATAAATTTCAAAAAGTGCAAGTTCAACTCACAGCCAAGATTATTATAAACAATGATTACGCTCCCGATAGTTAATGCAATGTCCTACGGAGCGATACACGAAATTTAAGTCTGCTAAGAATTTAGCAGAAAATTCAAGATGTGTATACCAAATCCTACTGGAACAAATGATTGAGACAACCCCGAGCCAAATGCTTCAAATTCTAAGGGTCCTGGACACATACACGTTTCCAGGTCAAAGATGGCCTGAAGCAGAATAAGCACTACTTTAGCCTTAATGAATAAACGGTTAACGTTCTGCCACATGACAACTACAAATTGAGACCAAATTGTTCAAATAAAATATGAGCCACACGTTTATTAACGTTAATCCTGATAACTTTCGCGCAACATGGAAGTCCACTTTCACACCAGGAATAGAATATCTGTCTTAATAATTACATCCTCGAATGCCGTGCGCCAGAACTAAGATCGCTGATAGACATTTGCCTCAAGTAAAGCGAGAATTAATGACTGGCAGGCAGAAGCACTTATACACACACAAGCGCTACAATCCCAATGAACTTCACGCAAGCTTCATTGTAGAGGCGGACACTAACATTAACTCAAAGTTGCCACGCACACACATAATTCGCGTATAAAACTTCCAATAACAGGCAATATACAAAGGTTTAATTAAAATATTTAACAGGCCTTTCTAACACAAATTCTTGCTCATACAATACAACCTGAAAAGACCGTGGAGGCGCTGACTTCAGCACCATTAAACAGAACCAGAGCATACAGTAATTCCGGTAACCACACCTCAGAGCTCTGCAGGTTTTTAACAATCCACCCCTGAGGTTCCTCGGCACTGCAAGCCAAGCACAAGCCAATATGACCTCTGCATATCCTTCCCAGTTTACGCCAACATAGAGACAGTTGATTGGAGGAATAAGGCCTTCTTTCCGATTAGTTGCTCCAATGATACTTCCCTCATCACTGTAACTGACATACTGCCCTTGCGGGCACAGAAAACCGGTCCTCCAGGACACGTCAGAGGGAGCTGCGCAGCAACTTAGAGCCAAAGATAAGAGCGTATCGATAACGATACAGTACGACAAGTAGACTTCTGTAACCCAGGAATATCTTTTCGCTAGTGCTAGTCTGCTTTTTATATCCTTCGTGCTCCACCCATCATGGGTTACTTCGCTACCCAAATAGCAGAATTCCTCAACATCGACTTCTGATCACCAGTTCTGATACTGAGATTTTTCTCTGTTCTCATTTCTACTGTTCCTCCTTACTTTCGTCTTCTTTTTACTCACAATCAATATTCTGTACTCATTACACAGTTAATTTTGTTCAACAGATCCTGTAGTAGTTCTTTACTTTCACTGAGGATAGCACTGTCATCAGCGAATCTTATCACTGCTATTCTTCCACCTATAATTTTAATCCCCGCTCTTGAATCTGTATATTTCCTTCATTGTTTCTTCAATGTATAGATCGAATAGCAAGACTGAACGACTACATCGCTCCCTTACATCCTTTTAAACCGGACCTCTTCGTTCTTGGTCTTGTTCCCTCTTGTTTCTTGTACATACTGTATATTCCTCGTCTTCCTCTAGAGCTTACCAGTTTTTTTTCTCAGAACTTTGAACACCTTGCACCATTTTACATTGTCGAACTCTTTTTCCAGGTCAATATATCCTATGAACGTGTCTTGGTTTTTCTTCAATCTTACTTCTATAATCTACAGCTTCAGAACTGCCTCTCTGGTGGCTTTACCTTTCCTGAAACCGAAGTGAGTATCTATCAGATACTCGTTTTACTTTTACAGTCTTCTATATGTTATTCTTGTCAGCAACTTGGATGCGAGATCTGTACATTTGATTGTGCCATAATTCTCGTACTTTTCAGTCACTGCAATTTTCGGAATTGTGCGGATGATGTGTCTCCGAAAGCCTGATGGTATATCGCCAATTTCACACATTCCACACACTGAATTTGTTGGTATTTCCCTCCATGATTTTAGAAATTCCAATGGAATATTATGTATCCCTTCTACCTTATTTTACATAAAGTCTTCCAATCTTCTTTTAAATTCTGATTCTAATAGTGGATCCCCCATCTCCTCCCTATCTACACCTGATTCGGCAGACAAGTTCTCCCAGTCACAGAGAATCTCAGTGTACGTATTCCACCTGTCTCCTACCTCCTCTGCATTTAACAGAGGAATTCCCATTGCACTTTTTACGTTACCGTCCTTGCTTTTAATTTCACCGACGGTGAATCAGTTCTTCAGTTAACGGCTTTCTTCATTCTTTCACGTTCTTCAAGCAGGCATTTCGCCTTAGCTTCGCTGCACTTCCTGTTTATTTCATTCCTAGTGACTTCTATATCTGTATTCCCGAATTTCCTGAACAAACTTTCTGATTCCTTCTTTCGTTGTAATATTTCGTCTGTTACCCATGGTTTCTTCGTAGCTACTTTCCTTATGTCTATGTTTTTGGTTTCCATTTTCCTTGATGGTCCTTTTTAGAGATTCCATTCATCTTCAACAAAACTGGCTAAGGAGCTATTCATTATTGCAGTATCTATAGCCTCAGAAAACCTCACGTTTTTCCCATCACTTCTTAGTATTTCCGTACCCCGGTACATTGCGCATAGCCTCTTAGAATTCATACTGACGTCAAAGTCATGAAACCGTTTGAGGTGACTAAAGTCTAGCACATTGGACTCACATTCGGGAAGACGGTGCTTCAAATGTCCGTAGGGTTTTTTAGATTTAAGTTTTCAGAGATTTCCCTAAATCGCTTAAGACCAGTGCCGTCATTTTTCTACTGAAGGGGACGTCTGTTTTCCTTCCCCATCATTCCTTAATTCTAGCCTGTGCTGCTTCTCTGATGACCTTATTGTCAACGGGAAGTTAAAATCTCATCTGCCTTTCTTTCGTCCTTCAAAACCACGCAGTACAATGGTTTGGGAAGGCGCCAGTGAGTCACATTGCCCAGAAAGTGGATTTTCTCGCCCGTCACGTGGCATCTTCTGGTACAGCTGTGGTGGTCGTCGTCGTCGTCGTTGTTGTTGTTGTTGTTGTTGTGGTGGTGGTGGTGGTGGTGGTGGTGGTGGTGGTCGTAGTCTTAAGGGTGTTTTGATACAGCTCTTCAAATAAGTCTGTCCTGTACATGCATCCTGATCTACGTACAACTTCTGCAACCTACTTCATTTGAACCTGGTTACTATATTCATCGCTTGTCCTGCTTCTGTAACTTTACTCCCCATACTTCGCTACATTACCAAAGTGACGTTTCCTTGATGCATCAGTACGTGCCCTATCAACCGATCCTTTCTTTTGGTGAAGTTATGAATTGATTTCTTTTTCCCCAATTCAGTTCATTAGTTACTTGATCTATCCATCCAACTGTCATCATTATGTAGCACCACATTTTTCTACCAGTCCGAACTGCGTGTATTCCACGTTTCAGTTCGAGGTCAGACATCAAATACCTTCAGAAATTATTTTTCAACACTTTAATTGACATCAAATTTTAACAAATTCCTCTGCCTCAGAAGTGATTTTCGTGCTATAACCAGTCTGCATTGTATGTCCTCTCTGCTTCAGTAATCACCAGATATTCTGTGTTCAAATAGCAAAACTCGTCTAATACTTCTAGGATATCATTTCTTAATCTAATTACGCCATTAAGCGTGATTTAGTTCAACTACATTCCGTTACCTCCTTTTACTTTCATTGCTGTTTATCTCATAATCTCTTTATAAGACTCCCGTTGTTTCTGGTCAACTGTTCTATAAAGTTCTCTGCTCTCTTTGACAGAATTACAGTGCCACTGGCATAACTCAAAGTTTCTATTCATTTCTCATCGAAATTTAATTTCCTCTATAAATTCTTCCTTGGTTTCGTTTATTGCTTGCTCAGTGTACAAACTGAATAAAATCGAGGATAAGCTACAAACATGTCTCACTCCCTCGTCAATCACTGCTTCCCTTTGATACCCCTCGACTCGTATAACAGCTTTCTTGTTTCTGTACATGTCCCAATTAGTCTTTCGCTTATTGTGATTTATCCCCACTATCTTTAGAATTTCAAAGAGTGTACTCCCCTCGTTCTTGCCATAATTTTACTCTCACTCTGAATATACTGTAAACATATTTGGCTTTCTTTAACCCGTGGTCTAGGGGTAGCGTCTTTGATTCATAATCAAAACGTCTTCGGTCCCGGGTTCGATCCCCGCCACTGCCTAAATTTTGATAAATAATCAGCATTTGCGGCCGAAGACTTCCGGCATAAGAAGTCAGCCTCATTCTGCCAACGGCCTTGTCAAAGAGGGCGGAGGAGCGGATAGAGGTTCAGGGCACTCTCTTGTCCTAGGGGTGGGAAATTGCCCCTAAAGGCGGAAGAATCAGCAATGATCAACGACATGAGGATGCAGAAGGCAATGGAAACCACTGCATTAAAGACACGTAACGTGTATCCACAGGACATGTGGCCTGTAGTTGAAGAAGTGTCATGATGATTTCTCCATTGGCAAAAGATTCCGGAATAGTCCCCCATTCGGATCTCCGGGAGGGGACTGCCAAGGGGGAGGTTACCATGAGAAAAAGAATGAATAATCAACGAAAGGATAATGTTCTACGAGTCGGGGCGTGGAATGTCAGAAGCTTGAACGTGGTAGGGCAACTACAAAATCTGAAAAGGGAAATGCAAAGGCTCGGTCTAGATATAGGGGTCAGTGAAGTGGAAGGAAGACAAGGATTTCTGGTCAGATGAGTATCGGGCAATATCAATAACAACAGAAAATGGTATAACAGGTATAGGATTCGTTATGAATAGGAAGGTTGGGCAGATGGTGTGTTATTGTGAACAGTTCAGTGACCGGGTTGTTCTAATCAGAATCGACAGCAGACCAACACCGACAACGATAGTTCAGGTATACATGCCGACATGTTCAGATAGAGAAAGTGTATGAGGATATTGAAAGGGTAATTCAGTATGTAAAGGGGGACGAAAACCTAATAGTCATGGACGACTAGAATGCAGTTGTAGGGGAAGGAGTAGAAGAAAAGGTTACAGGGGAATATGGGCTTGGGACAAGGAATGAAACAGGACAAAGACTAATTAAGTTCTGTAACAAGTTTCAGCTAGTAATAGCGAATACCCTGTTCAAGAATAACAAGAGGAGGAGGTATACTTGGAAAAGGCCGAGAGATACGGGAAGATTTCAATTAGATTACATCATGGTCAGACAGAGATTCCGAAATCAGATACTGGACTGTAAGGCGTACCCATGAGCAGATATAGACTCAGATCACAATATAGTAGTGAAGAAGAGTAGGCTGAAGTTCAAGACATTAGTCAGGAAGAATCAATACGCTAAGAAGTGGGATACGGAAGTTTTAAAGAATGACGAGATACGTTTGAAGTTCTCTAGCGCTTTAGATACAGCAATAAGGAATAGCGCAGTAGGCAACACAGTTGAAGAGAAATGGACGTCTTTAAAAAGGGCCATCACAGAAGTTGGGAAGGAAAACATAGGTACAAAGAAGGTAGCTGCGAAGAAACCATGGGTAAGAGAGGAAATCAGTTGATTGATGAAAGGAGGAAGTACAAACATGTTCCGGGAAAATCAGGAATACAGTAATACAAGTTGCTGAGGAATGAAATAAATAGGAAGTGCAGGGAAGCTAAGACGAAATGGCTGCGGGAAGAATGTGAAGACATAGGAAAAGATATGATTGTCGGAAGGACAGACTCAGCATACAGCAAAATCAAAAGAACCTTTGGTGACATTAAAAGCAACGGTGGTAACATTCAGAGTGCAACGGGAATTCCACTGTTAAATGCAGAGGAGAGAGCAGATAGGTGGAAAGAATACACTGAAAGCCTCTACGAGGGTGAAGATTTGTCTGATGTGATAGAAGAAGAAACAGGTGTCGATTTAGAAGAGACAGGGGATCCAGTATTAGAATCGGAATTTAAAAGAGCTTTGGAGGACTTACGGTCAAATAATGGAGAAGGGATAGATAACATTCCATCAGAATCTCTAAAATCATTAGGGGAAGTGGCAACAAAACGACTATTCACGTTGGTGTGTAGAATATATGAGTCTGATGACATACCATCTGACTTTCGGAAAAGCATCATCCACACAATTCCGAAGACGGCAATAGCTGACAAGTGCGAGAATTATCGCACAATCAGCTTAACAGCTCATGCATCGAAGCTGCTTACAAGAATAATACACAGAAGAATGGAAAAGAAAATTGAGAATGCGTTAGGTGACGATCAGTTTGGCTTTAGGAAAAGTAAAGGCACGAGAGAGGCAATTCTGACGTTACGGCCAATAATGGAAGCAAGGCTAAAGAAAAATCAAGACACGTTCATAGGATTTGTCGACCTGGAAAAAGCGTTCGACAATATAAAATGGTGCAAGCTGTTCGAGATACTGAAAAAAGTTGGGGTAAGCTATAGGGAGAGACGGGTCACATACAATATGTACAACAACCAAAAGGGAATAATAAGAGTGGACGATCAAGAACGAAGTGCTCTTATTAAGAAGGGTGTAAGACAAGGCTGTAGCCTTTCACCCCTACTCTTCAATCTGTACTTCGAGGAAGCAATGATGGAAATAAAAGAAAAGTTCGGGAGTGGACTTAAAATACAAGGTGAAAGGATATCAATGATACGATTCGCTGATGACATTGCTATCCTGAGTGAAAGTGAAGAAGAATTAAATGATCTGCTGAACGGAATGAACAGTCTAATGAGTACACAGTATGGTTTGAGAATAAATCGGAGAAAGACAAAGGCAATGAGAAGTAGTAGAAATTAGAACAGCGAGAAACTTATCAGGATTGATGGTCACGAAGTCAATGAAGTTAAGGAATTCTGCTACCTAGGCAGTAAAATAACCAATGACGGACGGAGCAAGGAAGACATCAAAAGCAGACTCGCTATGGCGAAAAAGGCATTTCTGGCCAAGAGAAGTCTACTAATATCAAATACCGGCCTTAATTTGAGAAAGAAATTTCTGAGGATGTACGCCGGAGTACAGCATTGTATGGTAGTGTAACATGGACTGTGGGAAAACCGGAACAGAAGAGAATGGAAGCATTTGAGATGTGGTGCTATAGACGAATGATGAAAATTAGGTGTACTGGTAAGGTAAGGAATGAGGAGCTTCTACGCAGAATCGGAGAGGAAAGGAATATGGGGAAAACACTGATAAGGAGAAGGGACAGGATGATAGGACATCTGCTAAGACATGAGGGAATGACTTCCATGGTACTAGAGGGAGCTGTAGAGGGCCAAAAATTGTAGAGGAAGACAGAGATTGGAATACGTCAAGCAAATAATTGAGGACGTAGGTTGCAAGTGCTACTCTGAGATGAAGAGGTTGGCACAGGAAAGGAATTCATGGCTGGCCGCATCAAACTAGTCAGTAGACTGATGAAGAAAAAAAAAAGTACAAGACTCAGGGTCAGTATTGCCATACGTGTTCCTACATTTCTCATTTCTTGGGATCCCTAACTGATCTTACCCGAGGTCAACTTCTAACCAGTCTTTCCACTATTCTGTAAATAAATTGTCACTATTTTACAACCATGTCCTATTAAACAGATAGTTCGGTATTATTCACACCGGTCAGGACACGCTTAATTTGAAATTAGAATTACTACGTTCTTCTTGACGTCTGAACATATTTCGTTTGTCTCGTGCATCTTGCATACGATGTGGATAGCTGACTCTCCCAGGTATCATAATAACTCTGGCGGATTGCCATTACTATAGGGCTATTGTTTCGACTTAAGTTTTTCAGTGTTATGTCAAATTGAGACACATTCCAGTATGTAATTATAGTGGCAAATCACAATATTAAATGTTTCAATTTTCCCTACTTTGTTTTAATAATTTTCACTGTATCATACTTTCAATATTATTTAAACGTCAGAAACTAAATTACTGTACTCGTATTAAATTGTTCAAAATTCAATTGGCGTTCGGTTTTCATTTATACATTATCTCAGAAAGTAGTGTCAGTCTTAACAATCTTGGATCCATGCAGTACTGTTAATAAATTCATTCAAGTCATTTTGGGGAAATTCATTGATTGGTTAGTATAAAGCTTATAGATGCCTGGAAAACAGCATGGAGTGGCGACACTACGCAGCTGAAAGAATAATGAAAGTAATATTTCATAGAAAGGTATATTCGTGGAACAGACTGAAGCATCAGATACTGATGTAAAGGAGTAGAAACGTAACAGAAACGATCGAAGAGAGCGGATAGTTCCTGAAATGAAGCAGTGCGATTTTACAATGAATCTCTTACTACAGATATACTTGGAAACTGTGCCACTTATTAACGATGAAAATAAGGAGTCGACATGCTCATTTGATCTCATGTGCTACTGTAACCTGTGGAAACTACTTTCCTAAAATGTCATTGTGGAAAAAGAATTGCTTCGAAGACAACTTCTAGTCGTGTTCACAAATCTGGGATCTGACACTAAATTTAAAAATGGATACGTTAGTTGAGTTTAAGGAAGTCAAAACGAGAGGCAAGGAGACTTCTTTGTTTAGTAAATAGTTGTTTCCCTGCGCAGTAAGACAATTCCAATAATAAATTACCAGTTTCTGCCGTTACCTCTGAGAAAATCACATTGATAATGTCTATGTTAACAAAGTGCGAAATAAATTAGTGTCTTATAGTAATTATATGGAGTGTAAATAAAAATTTTGCATCATATGATACTAAGTATCTACATAAGATTTTACGTGTTTTATAAGAAGTATTGAATTTTGAAAATTTTACCCATTTGATATAATTTCAGTACTAGAAAATTTTTGTTTCCTCAAAAACTGTTTCGGAACGACGTCGTCTAAACCTTTAACACATTGAGAAATCTTTGTAAGGGTTGTAGGAAAGACAGAGAAAGAGGGTCGTAGGAAACAGAAGAGCGGGGAGGGAGGAGTAAATCGACGAAGCAGGGGTACAGGTTCCCAAATGTTTGTAATGTGAAAATACGCAGGAGGGTCAAGGAGATTATGATACTGACAAGACTCCAGAGACAAATGGTGATTCCAGCGCTGGAATTTTGTGCGCTCTGCAAGGAAGTACTCGACTTTCAAGTGAACTAGAAGACACCAGCGACGTTTCTGTACACTCTAATTTGTTTAGTCGGGTTGTACTCAACATTATTCATAGTTGTTATATCATTTACGATGTACAATTTGTATGTATTGAGAGGTGGCACGCCACTCTCTCACTTCAACAACATTGTCAGATTAAAATACATATTTTAGGTCGGGATCTCGGTGTTCCCAGTACCACATTTGGTATATGTGGTTTATGGCTATTTTACATTAGGAAACTCTGAGCAGAATTTGCTTATAACTGCATGTGGCACTGTAGAAAACTTGTACGCTGGAGGAGACAGAGAACGGGGAGAGAGATGAATTGGAAGCCATTAATCCTGAGTGAAGTGGCCTGACTTTGAGAGCGATTCAGGGAAGCAGCGCACAGTGGATTGTGCCTGCAGAGGGACTTCTGGCCAAAGCTCTCTCCCTCATTTGGTGTATGACAGAAGGACGCCGGTTTGCAAAACGTTTTACGTGGGACAGGCGGCAGTCCATCACGAAGGCGGACAGCTGGTGGAAAGTGGGTGGGGGAAGCCTTTTAAGAGAGAGTGTTGTGAACTGAGCTTGCGTGCAAGTGGTGGGAAGGTCATAACTCCTTGCTTGCTGATGTTGGAAGTTGGGGACACTATGGACAGAACAACTGGTGCACTTGTTTCGTGGTGACTAGAGTGCGCCCTGCCCCCTCCCTCTCCCACCGACCCCCCCAACAAGTCAGCAGTTCTATTAACGAGCGGCAAAAATATGTGTTTCATTGGAACGACTGTCTGGGAAGCTTGGCAGCGTTCTTTCAAAAACTGGAACTGGTCGGCCCTGTAAATGAGGGCCTGTAGTCGTGCTTCGGTAGCTCAGATGGTAGAGCACTTGCCCGCGAAAGGCAAAGGTCCCGAGTTCGAGTCTCGGTCGGGCACACAGTTTTAATCTGCCAGGAAGCTTCATATCAGCGCACACTCCGCTGCAGAGTGAAAATCTCATTGTGGAAGTTTTGAAGTTTTAATGAATTTTTTTACCTTACGATTACAACAGACATGCAGAGTTTCTCCATTAGAGTGCACCTGGCGGTAATAGCTTTAAACTGCACGAAGGCAATAGTGCTTCATCTTGAAAAATTTTATCTTGTAAGTGTGACATTTTGCCTCTGACACGTGTTACTCGTAAGTTAACAACATGAAATTTGTTCTCCTACACATCAGTCCAAATATTTGTGTGTAGGGTTGTGGCAAATTTCCCATATTTTGACGAAATGACTTTTCTGTATTTCTTCACTTACTGATCCAACGTTTCTTGAATCGTTTTATACAAAAGTCCCGGTACTATGTTGTAAGCATACATGGATTGTTGGAAATAATTTTGCAGAAAGGTTTGTAGCATATTTCGCTGTATACGTGTAGTTTACTTTGATCATATTTCCTTTTTTTTTGCAATTTAAGTTATGTAATAACTGAAAATAAAAGTTTAGATTACTGTTCTCACAGCGCCAACATAAATGGCGTAACCCGCGTCAAAAATACTATTTCTTCTAAACGCTTGTCCATCTACAGCTCGCACTTCTGCACTTTCACTTCTGGTCAAGACCAGCATACACTATACATTTGGGGGAAATCAGTGATTAAGATTAAGCACGGTCCTCTTGTCAGGCAGAAGCTCAGTTGTGTTAAGAGTGGAGGACGAAAGGGACTGGAGATTGGTTATACGAATCGTCTCGTATAGGATTTCTCTGGTTTCCCTTAAACTTCTCCTGAGATCCTTTTCCATCTGAGCTGTGAATAATGTGAGTTAATTTATGTTTCATTCAGTGTCTTCCTGCTCACGAATTGATGATGTTACTTTTATCTTTTTCAGGAAAATATTCAGAAAATCGCTGTTATTGCGGTTTTCAGTTCGAAGACTGTTTTGATACAGGCATATGCGTACAGCTGTATCATGGAATTGTTCTATGTTGCACGTACGACGAGTATAAAATGTATAATTAATCAAACTTTCAGTATGTATAATGAGTTAATAAACGAAAATGTAGAACACATTAAATTTTCACATTTCTGACACGTAGAATGAACTGGACCTCTCACTCGTAAAACAAGTTAAAAAGAGGCGTAATTTAACTAAAACGTGAAATTCTC
Source organism: Schistocerca gregaria (assembly GCF_023897955.1). Classification (NCBI taxonomy): domain Eukaryota; kingdom Metazoa; phylum Arthropoda; class Insecta; order Orthoptera; family Acrididae; genus Schistocerca; species Schistocerca gregaria. The sequence goes on from NC_064923.1 coordinate 522,965,044, forward strand.
ATAGTGAAGGACATGTGATTGCTTAAATGCTCCCATACGTGCGAACTAGAATTTTTCAGGATGGATATGCAGCATGCATTTTGTATAGTCAGTCTTGCGAAATGAACCCGAGCACTGAATCAGATGTCTGTAATTATGGTCGTTGTTACAGTCTTAGTGTATTTGTAAATTTTACTTCGTTTGCGTATGTTCTCAGAAACAGCATTAGACTTACGCTATAGTAAAGTAAAGACAGTGAAAGAAAGCTGTGAGTTAACAACTATAGATCCATGTCACTTTAAGTTATGAAGACCAGCCACTTCGACAACTGATGTTATTTCGTGTGAATTCTGCCTATATCTACACCTCTCAATAATGCTGTCCGTTACTTAGAAGTGTCTGTCTGTAGGCAGTCAAACAGTGACAGAAAGCAGCCGGAGCGATTTCCTCCGGATTCGAAGTAAAGTTCCCTAGCAAGAGAGTGCGACTTCTGATACGGCCGGCATGAAATTGATCGCAGGAAGTGCATGCATTATTCACTGAGGTAACTTCTCTGTTCGACTTGCAGCGGCCGCATCAAACATTCAGAATTACACACGGCCGCGCCTCGGGCTTCCTCGCTCTCGCCTTCATAGAAAGGGGCTGTGGGTGGTATGGGAGGGGGGGAGGGGGAGGGGAGAGTGGCGAGTGGTGGGGGCAGGGCCACGTGCCAAGCCTGCCGCCTCGAAATGCATACAGGGCACATTATTCTACCAGTATTTACTCACTCTATGAGGATAATGAGAGCACCAGCAATGTCATAGAATGACCAAACTGCACGGGTTTTGATTGTGTAACACACCCACCCGCAAAGTAGGAAGTAGATTACAGCAGTCAGATGAATCAGGGCTCGCTTTCTGCTATAATCTACTTCCTACTTAATGCGTTACTGACCGAGTATGGTCGGTGTACAGAGCAACACTCTACCAGAACTAGAGTTCGATAGCTTTGGTACATAACACAAATGACGTAATAAATGATAGGATTACCGGTAGTATTGATCGGGAAAGAAACAAAAATGAAGATGTGGGAGAGGGACTGTTCCTTGCTTGTCTGCTTTGCTCGAGGTAAGAACTGCACATTGTTCAGTGTTAGTCCATTGTGTACTTCATATCCTTCAAAAATAAAAACTGCATTTTTAAGTAAAAGATATACCTGCACGTCCAACTACTGCGCCTTTACGTAACCAAAACAATTGCTTTTGATGCAAGCATCGGTTACATGCACAAAACAAAAATCTATATATTTATTGATGTTATTCTGTTCTCATTATGATCAAAGGTAAGATTTTCCTATAATAACTGATAAGTGCGGAAGACGGTTAGTAAGAACAGAAATATGTTTTAAGTTAGCTCGACGAAGTATTGAAGCAATGTTTCATACGTTTCCGTTTTGCATCTGTTTTATTTTAACTATTTTTAGGCAGTTGTGTTCCCTAGAGCTATATGATAAATATATATTTTTATTTTTATTACAACATACCCATGTTTCATGTAATATATCTACAATTTTAGAACAAAACCTGAATTAAACAATGAAATTTTCGATTTCATTATAAATACTGTTTATTTTTAAGTGACAGGCAGGAGGATAATTATGTAGAACAAAAGTATTCCACGGATTATCTGGCTCTTTATGTAGCAACACACACTTTCTAGACACCTCATCGCTGCCGGTTTCTTTGAGAACCCAGTAAAAAAAAGGATCGAAATGAAGTAACACCTAACATACAGGTCCAGCCTGATACGTATGCAACACACCTAACATACAGGTTATGTACGTGCTATCTTAACTGCCCAAAGCTACTAGGAAATCTATTGTAGTCTACATGTACTTATGACAGGCTGTGATAGCCTATCCTAGTTTTACAACTTTGCAGTGTGCTACAATTGCTACGTTTCTCAAGCTGTTACAAATAGTAGTCGGTATATCCAGCAAAATTAAGAGTGGGTTATTTAGTGGCCAATTCGAGATGCTCTTACGTCGTGCGCAGGCTGGTCTGTGAACATGGCTGTTGTCATCTTGGAAGATGGGTGTCCACAGCGTACTCATCATACAGATGTGGAAGAAAGTGTAATAGTTGGGACCAAGAATACGGAATAAACAACGTGGATTGTGTTACCAGTAACCTGAATGAGTGGGCCGAAGTCAGGGTATAAACAATGCCCCAAAACAATCTGTGCAGCTGTAGGTCACGCCGTGGCGAATGGCCTTTTGCGATGTACATAATGCCAAAAGGCCACTGCATACATTTCCCTCCACAATATTCGATCAGAAGTTGGCTGAGAAGGATCTTATTATGGGACAGACTGTTTAGTTTACTTCCGATTTCTAATCTGTCTCTGTTCCATCCTGGTATTTATTGTCCAACACACGATAGGGGGCTGGAAAATAGCGAGGCAGATAAGCTCAAAATAGTCGTAAATTAGTTATCTGTAATCTGCTGTCAATTTTCCACATTTACAGCTCTCCATAGCTGCGAGGAAACTTAATTGATACCGTGAGGTAGTGAGGAAGCAGCTACTGAAGTTACGTAATCAATGTTTCACGAAAAAAGCAATATACTGGGCTTCAAATTTTCCTTATATCACTCGCACAAAATACAAACAGTTCAGCGAAATTGTTTCCTTCCCTCAGCACCTAGCACAATTCAGAACTGAAACTCTGTTCCCAGTTCCATAAATTGTCTGTTAAACACCAGTAGGACTAATCAAAGTTATATGACAAGTTTAATGCCCTACACGCCTCACGAATTTTAATAAGAGCGACACACGAAAGCTCGTTAAACTGGACAGCTTAAGGCAAATATTGGTCTAAAACTCACATGAAAGTTCAGTTCTATAGAATGGGAATCAAGTACTATCACCGTCTACCTCACGATAAATTAATGTTGCGCTGAATAGAGGGTGTTCAGAAACAGTCTGAAAGCTAAGGGAGTTTCAGGGTAGATTGTGGGGGAAAATAATTATTAAGACAAACAAATTGATACGTTGTGCTGTTTCCGAGTTAATTAGTGTTGACGTTAGTCAATGAGGACGCTGCACACGAAAATTCAAGCGGCCTACCAGAGACGTGTACCCAAACATGTTTTTCGTTTAGTTTCCTTAGTAACGAACCTGAGAGCGATACAATAATTATGCATAAGACGATAATAAGTATTGAACCCTAGCCAAAGCCTGATAAATTACGTGTGCTATTGTCTGCTCTACGAGAACAACTTACACTAACTCTGTTTGGCGGGTTGCTCGAATTTACGCACGAAACGGCCTGATTTACTAACTTCTGTGCTAACAGACACGGAAATTGCAGAACGTATAGAATTGTTTCTTTTCCAATATTTCTTATAACAACCAATCCTGTAACACCTTTGCGAACGTTTCAGACTGTCTTTGACCACCATCACCCACTTGACCGCTCGCGCTCATAGTTGCAAATATAGTTACAATATAATACTTTTCGAGGCTCTGATAGTGTGACACTCACTCCCTGACTAACTGCAAGACACCGTCGCTACTTTCTGGAATTGCTTGTATATGTGACCCCGGAGTTGACGGCAAACGAAATGCTCGCTTTTCGGTAGACCTCACACCTAGCTATGTGGTTGAAAAGTACCCCTCTTGCCAAATTAAATCTCTCTCAGTTGAGACTGTACTTATTTTCTAATTTTTATACAGCAGATAAATGCTTAAAGACTATACTACTTACATTTTTGTTATATAACGCAATAAATAGACCGTGTAGTATTTTGTAAACAGAACTCATTATCCTCGGTACTGCAATTTCTGCCTTCGCTGTCCCCTTTAATAGTACTTTCTTTGAAATTTGGCAGATTTCTATCATTTTATAGTCAGAATATGCCAGTGTGATATCCAGAACATAGCTCTGAAGATTAGAGTAAGTTTTCGCTTTACTACACTCTCGACAAAAGCCACCATTTTTAAATCATTTTGAAAATGTTGAAAACACTACAGAATCATCTACTTGGCTTTATGTTGAAACACTTATATTAAAAATTTAACTCTATAGCTTCCTATTTCAGCGGATGTGAAATTTCGGCAAAGCATCGATAGCTTGCGAAATATTTAATATTCTTCCACAGAATCTTTGTACGATGGTTTTATACTATGCTGCATATGCCATTAAAATCTCAGCTATCTATGTTCAGAGTTCAGCGGACATGAAACTTGTTTGGAACATCGATTTTTGTGAAAACTATTGAACTGACGTGGTTCGAACTGAGAATTAATTACATTTATGTACTTATGAACCATCTAAATAAAAAACTGAATGCTTTTAAATTACCAAAATTTTTAGTATGTTGTTCAGCTAGGACATGGTTAAGCCTCTCGGACAGTGGCTTGTGTGGTGGGCTTCACCAGCGCAGAACGACGGTAGGTTGGCGTTAGTCCGACACACAACGTGTTACCTCGCACCAGCTTCCCTGTAACCTGTGTACAGTGAATGCAGCAATCCAAATCGGGTTTGAAACCAAGGGTGTAGTATTATTCTGTGTTCGCTGTAAAATGGCTCTGAGCACTATGGGACGTAACATCTTAGGTCATCAATCCCCTAGAACTTAGAACTACTTAAACCTAACTAAACTAAGGACATCACACACATCCATTCCCGAGGCAGGATTCTAACCTGCGACCGTAGCAGTCCCACGGTTCCGGACTGCAGCGCCTAGAACCGCACGTCCAGCGCGGCTGGCTGTTCGCTGTACTTAGGATATTTTCACAGTCACCATTATAAGTGGCGTCACACACTGCGAGTTGCACACTATTCTTTGTTAATACTTTAGGCAGCATTGATACACTACAAAATCGGATAATTGCTTTCTCCCAGTATGTCGACCAATCTTAATGGGCTGATTTCAGACAACTGTTTGGCAGCACACCAATTTCACGAGGCCGACGAGAAAGGCAGGCAGCGCCGCATACGTCACAGCACCTGACACTGCAGGAATTACTAATGCCGGCAGCTGTCTCCGGCGGGAAGCGAGTAACTGTTTCAGACGAGTTTAATAATTAACTGCGCATCTAAATGCATGGAAGCCCTCGACAGCACACGACAAAGTTAAAACATTTAATGGGTACCTTTTCATTGACTTATTGATTTCCCCTGGGCCCCGAAAGGAGCCGAACGTTGTTGAAATGTAGCGGACTAGCCGACCAGTTTGGCATCACAAATTCGTTGCAGGACCCGTATTTTTCGTGGGCCCCGTACTGACATGATCTAAGTCAGTGGTGGAAGGTCACTTGGCCACCTGATACGGGTTCTACACCATCCACAGTGCTCCACTGCAACCAGTGGTCTCTTGCTGCGATGACTAACATATTGTCCAATGGGCCTATTAATTGAGTGCTCGCAATTGTGAGCAAGAGAGGTGTTCATTAATCCAAGAGTTCAATATTCCGGTACTATGTACGGCACTGAAATGATAGTTGCATCTGCTAATGACTGGAAAGACGCTTCATCTGATGGTACTCCAAGCCAGTTCAGGTCCAAACATAGTTTCAATGTCAATCTCTATTTTAATAAGCAAGGCCGGCCGCTGTGACCGAGCAGTTCTAGGCGCTTCGGTCTGGAACCGCGCGGCCGCTACTGCCTCAGGCTCGAATCCTGCCTCGGGCATGGGTGTGTGTGTGTGATGTCCTTATGTTAGGTAGTTTTAAGTAGTTCTAAGTTCTAGGGGTACTTATGACCTCAGATGTTAAGTCCCATAGTGCTCGGAGCCATTTGAACCAATAAGCAAGAAACTTTCAACAATCTCGTCGTCTCTGAAAGTGCATAGTCAAGATAGTTGCGTGAATGATATCTTGTCGTACATAATACTAAATTAAATGTTTTTGAACTGTACACTGTTTCATGCTATCTGAATGTAGATTGGTGGCCGATTATTTTAATCACGAAATTATTAAGTACCTTCTTCTTGGCATCAGGTGGGTAACTGTATGTACTGACTCCATGTTAGTGCCCAAACAAAAATAAATGTTGTTGAAAAATGGTGAACATCCTACGTAGCCTACACTTTCGTAAACAACTTTTACCGATGATTGAAATGAAGAAAAAATTTGCCTCGATAGTAGCACTTAATGGCCAGTTATACCAAAAGCAGAATTGTGTTTTAGATATATAGAATGCGAAACATATTTGAATTAGTTGCCCAGCCGTTATAGACGCGCTATAGAGCTAAACAATGTAAGAGTTGTTCATACAAAAATGACAACTCACGATCAGTATCATGTATACTGGCACGGAAGATTACACGTGCAAGTCACTCAGACGGCGTACCTTAGCTCGAACAGAATCTAGAAACTAACCGAACTATCTAACGATTGTTCCGCTCATAAGCTACAACGGCTGACGTACAAATACTGGTTGTAGAATGTTGATATTGATTTGACAACGAAAACAGAATTCTACACAGCCTAAATAATAGAAACTGGACCACATTTGGGCGATTTTATTAATTCATGCACAACTTTTTGTGCATACTGGCTGGAGGTTCCTACACTTTCTCCTTTTGGTGTCATCCACGTGACTGGATTTAGACACCATACAACACTAAGTTAAAACGCAGCGAATAGATTGAGAAGCCAACGCGATTATGATTACAAAGTTTATCTAACAAAATGTGTTATTTAGGTTAAAAAGAAATGCTAAATGCATCTCGTCACTACGATGTTACGTCTTTGATATATCTACATAATATTTTAGATTTTCCTTTTCCCCAGCCCTTTTATTTCGATCATGGTCTATTTTGTAAGTAGAATTTTATCTAGTCTTGACCTTCACTTATTGTACAATTATGCAACCTCGGTTGTTGAGATTTTACCTTAACGGTTTAATGTAGGTTTTTATCACCTACATTTACACTAATGGAAAAAAATCATAGCACCAAGAAGGTATTATATGACATTAACGAAAGTTGTGAGGCGTGTTTCTACATCTGAAAGATGCCTATTCAGATTTCACTCCGGTTGATGAACAATCGTGGTGCAAGACAGGTTTGCTTTAAATACACGATGTAACAGTCGTGAGAGTCGACCTCCTCCTCAAAATCCCCTGTGTATTATCAGTCCCTTCAGCACCACCTCTACACACAAACAATCTCAGCCTCTTAGCCGTCCCGCCTCCTTCAATGCCATGATAAAAGATTGACCCTGAGATCGTGGCAGAGGAGGTGGTTTCCGAAGCCAGTTCCCAGCCACCCAGCCATATCTACAAAGACTCATGTCCCACTTCATGCAAGTCTTCATAGAATCTGCACCTCCATCGACCACCTCCTCATAGAGAGCCCTTATTTACAGCAAACTGAAGAATGTCGAACCTTGTGTCATCCTCGGCTCCCCTCCCACCTGCAACACTTGCAATGATGCCCACCGTCCCCACTCTCCCAATCATCCTCCTGTCAAACCAGAATTGGCAGTAACTGCACAACCTATTGATCATTCTATCCAACCTCAGAATTCACTCCACCGAACTCCCACTGTCAAAGACACCATCCGATCCCTATCTTTGTCCTCCAAAATATCCAATCCTTGAAATGACTACATACCCTACAACAGATTTCTCTTGCTGCCCGCATGTCGTGGTCGTGCTGTAGAGTTTTCGCTTCCCACGCCCGGGTTCGATTCCCGACGGGGTCAGGGATTTTCTCTGCCTCGTGATGGCTGGGTGTTGTGTGATGTCCTTAGGTTAGTTAGGTTTAAGTAGTTCTAAGTTCTAGGGGACTGATGATCATAGATGTTAAGACCCATAGTGCTCAGAGCCGCTTTTCTCTTGCTGCCTGCTCTGTTTTCCACCTCAACTCCGAGGCCATCTACTCCCAAACATAAGTCCACTTATTTTACACCCACCTCAGCACCCTTATTTCAAACTCTCCATACCCTCACCCAGACAACTCACGCCATAGACTCTCACCATGGTGTGGCAGCAATAGAGCATCCTATACAACAATATTTGCTCCCTAGGCTTGAACAGGCCTCTTTTCATGCACACCCTGTCTCAACACGGTGTGGACACCTTTGTCCTTAAGGAAACATTTCTCCAACCACATCACACCACCCAAATTACTCCCCATGTCGTCCTTTGTACAAACAATCCCCTCCCCATGCTCAGAGGTGAAGTTGCATTATCCCACATTGCTCTGCCACAATCTTTATTCAATAACCCTACTGTACATCTTGTCCTTAACTTCTTCTAATCCCTAACTGCTACCTGCTGTTATCTATATCTTACCTACTACTCCACTACATACGATTTCCTCACCCACATTGACCATACCTTCTGCATATATATTATTGTCGATAACCTTAATATCCATTCTAGATTCCCTCCTGAACTCGGGTGGTGGTTTCAGTTTACGTACTACCTCCAAGGTGACGTTGTCCTCAGTCCCCAGCACATCCATCCTGAAAGCAACACCACCCAAGATTGTTCCATAAAAACACGGGAGAACTGCCGGATATCAGTAACGTTCTGCCACGTTACTGATATCCGGCAGTTCTTCAGTGTTTTTATGGAACAATTAGTACTCCGGGAAAGCTTTAAACATCACACCACCCAAGATGTTATCCTTCCATTTCCCAACCCCCTTGGACACCTCACTTCAGAAGTCTTCGACCCAATTAGAAGTGACCACCCTCCTGTCTTCACCATATCCTATACACTACCTCATCCTCATGCACCCCATTCCATTTTTCCACATAAAAGTGCCAACTAGAGTATCTAATAGGAATCCATAGATACACAGACAGGAAGAAATCACCTAATCTCCCAGCAACCTGATGATACGCCCACGTCACAGCTTTCCTGCAGCAGACATTGTCAAATGCTATCTCTAGCCATATGTCCTCATTGCCCCACTCTTCCACCTCAAACTGTTCTCTGCAAATCGAGTCATTTATATTGCTCTTTTCCAGGTGTTGTGACCAGGATACACTCACATCATTGGAAAATACCACGACACATTAGCAATCTTCTAATTGCCAAGGATCGCCAGACATGCACCAATGCTACAATCTCAGTTAACTCTTCCAAGTACTCAAAGGCATTCCACCAACTTAATAGCAATCATCCCATCCCTCACTACCTGATCACCCAACAAACTTCCCTTACCTGAGCAAAGCCAATCACTTTGCATCATGTTCAAATAACATACGGGTTTGCTGCCGGGTGACGTCGTCGACCACCGCCGATATTTCGGCAGGAGCACATCCTGCAATTCTCAAGGAACAACTGCAAGGAGGAAGCAATGTGCAAGGGAATTTAATACCTCGATTCACAAAGGAGAAACAAGATACCACACACAGAACAAGTAACCGCAGAGTCACAACCAAAGACTACCAACATCAGAAATATCGATAGTGACTATTAATCAAGAGGTGAGGTAGCACTAATTCTGTCCCTCTGTTCTTTGATGATACAGAGCCGGATTCCAAGCAGCAATTAAACAAAATCCACCATCTCTGTTTATACGGTTGCTTGATAGTTTGATTTCAGCAACTTCGTTAATAACACTATCCCAATAGGTGGACGTGCAAGCCAGAATCTTCGTGTTGTTGTATTCCATAGAATGACTGGTGTCAAGGCAATGCTCTGCAATAGCAGATTTGCTTGGCTTTTGTAAGCATGTGTGACGTTTATGTTCAAACACTGGTATTCCACAGTCGTGATTGACCAATATACGACATGCCACAATTGCAAGGAATATGACAGACACCAGTCTTACGCAAACTAAGATCTTTAATGGACACCAACTGGGCCTTGATCTTAGTTGGTCGAAAAACACATTTCACATCATATTTCTACAAATTACGGCCAATCCTGTTGGAAGTGCTTCCTGCGTAAGGCAAAAAGGCTGTAGACTTAGGTGCCACGTCGTTGCTATCGTCACTCACCCGTTGCACAGAAGGCTGATAGCGCAACGCACGTTTGGTCTGCCTCACACTATAACCATTCTGGTGAAAGGTGACTTCGAGATGATAGCTCAGCTGCCAAACTCCCAGGGTCTGAGATAACGTGGGCCCTGTGAACCAGGGTACGAAGTACTCCTTCACGCTGAGCTGGATGGTGACAACTATCAGCTCGTAGATACAAGTCAGTGTGAGTAGGCTTCCTATAAACACAATGTCCCAACGTACCATCAGTCTTCCTTCTGACGAACACTCAAGGAAGGGAAGGCATCAATTCTTTTCCAACTCCACAGTGAACTGAATATTCGGGTGGATTGAACTTAGGTGCTCCAAAACCGGTTTAAATTCTCACTTCCATGAGGCCAAACAAAAGTATCGTCTACGTATCTGAAACACGCAAGTTTCAAGGTCGCTGACTCCAATGCACGTTCCTCCAAGACCTCCATAAATTGGCCACAATATGTGACAACGGGCTTCCCATTGCAACTCCATCAATCTGTTCGTAGTACTGACCATTGAATAGAAAGTGGAAGTCAGCACATGTCGAAACAAATTTGTTAACTCGACACCAAACTTAATCTCAATTAGCTGCAACGAATCAGAGAGGAACGCGAGTGAAAAGAGAAACCACATCAAAACTGACAAATATCAGAGTGATTCAAACGCAATCCCTGCAATCGACGAAAGAAATCTGCAGCGTTCTTATGGTGGTGTTCGCACCTAATAGTGGGCTCAACAAACTAGCAAGATGTTTAGCTACACGATATGACAGCACCAACATTAGAAATAATATGCCTCAACGGGACAGCGTATTTATGGACCTTAGGGAGGCCATATAATCTAGGTGGTACAGCACATTAAGAATTAAGACTCTTGATAGTCTCTTGTGACAAAGAAATTTTCTTCAGGAGGTTTTTAGTGTCTCAACACTTAGTAGGGTCAGCACCGATTTCGCTATACGCCGAATCAAAGTAGACACTTCATCTTTTGAATGTAATCTTAATTGTTCAACAAAACCGTGGCACTTCCCTTGTCCGCAAGTAAAATAATATCAGGATCCATTCTGAGTGAACGTAAAGCAGCCGCCTCAGCTGCTTAATGTTACATTTGGGTGGACGGGCCCCAGTCAACACATGACAAGCTTCCCTCCTAGCCTCTTCCGCCACCTCGGAAGGTAGTTTATCAACAGCCTATTCAATAGAATTAATAAAATCAACGAATGGCAAACTCTTAGTCGTAGGTGCGAAATTTAAACCTTTCCCTGGCTCAGACAAAGCTGCGTCGTCAAAATTTTTCTCCGTGAGATTGATCACAGAACGTCGAGAATTAAAATTAGAATTTGACTTTGAGCCAAGGAAACGTTCAAACTTCGCCGAATGACGAGCAGTTACAAATTCCCAATAAGACTGGGACCAAGAGGCATCGTCCACCCAAACCCCAGAAAATTCAGAAACATTAGACGCCATCATTAAAGGAAGCTGAAATAATTTCTTAGAAACAAAATCTAATTGGCGGCCAGTATAGTAGATCCTTGCACGAACAAGAGCTAAATCAGCACGTTGATTGATGCGATTGGAGGCAGGAGAATTAATATGATGCACAACCTTACCAGACATTGGAACCACACTATGATTTTGACACTACAATAAAAACGGTAACGCACACTCCAACCTTACTCTACTGCTCCGAAGTTTATCCAATCTCCGCAAGCAACGATACATTTCCTCCCCGTAGAGGTAAACAACGTGAGTCAACATTTCCCTGGCGAATTGAATGCTCAAATAACTTATGGGTTTGCTGCCGAGTGACATCGTCGACCGTCGCCGATATTTCGACAGGAGCACACCCTGCCATTCTCAAGGCACAACTGCAAGGAGGAAGCAGTGTGCAAGGGAATTTAATACCTCGGTTCGCAGAGAAGAAACAAGGAAGATACCACATACAGAACAAGTAACAGCAGAGGCGACACACAACCAAAGACGATCAACATCAGAAATATCGATAGTGGCTATTAATTAACAGGTGAGGGAGCACTAATTCTGTCTCTCTGTTTTTTTTTATGAGAGTCAGAGCCGGATTCCAAGCAGCATTTAAAGTAAATCCACCATCTCTGTTTATACGGTTGATTGGTAGTTTGATCTCAACAGCTTCCCTTATACCACTATCCCAATAGGTTTACGTGCAAGTCAGAATCTCCGTGTTGTTGTATTTTACGGTTGAACGTTTTTACTACAGTTGGGCAGTGAATGTTGGGTCGTGTACTGGTTATCGCTTGAACTAAGTTATGAAATAAATATGAGTACATAATTTTCTATACAGTTTCGTGTACTGTTCAACTACATTTTAACCGATGCAGGATCTTCAGGGGTTTCACGCTTGTTTATATGCATACATATACATGAAACTAGTTTGTTGATAAATAAATATGCAGTACATCATACAAATGAAACCGTATTTTTCATCATGGTACAATTATACAGCTGCGAATGGGCACAATACAAAATTTTCTGAATTAAAATATGTGTAAAAAGACAAAACCAGTTACAATTATTGTATTTGGAATGGTATGTAGTGCGGAGTACGATCTTAAAATAACTAAAAGTGTAACTACACGAATGATTACAACGTCATGTAATTCAAGAAAAATCAGTGCAAAAAGTAAATAAAATATTAATGTAGAAAATGAAATTATTGTTGTAATGTTTTTGCCGTTGTAGATCCATTGATTTCATAGAGGACATTACGTCTGGTGTCCGTTCATCCACGTACTCAGCGTTGCACAAAAAATTTATTGTTTCGGCTGGGTATAATTAAAGGACAGCTATTCGCAGTGGTCCAGTATGGGTTGTAATTATCTAACGGCAGGCAATGTGCTAATATGCTAATGTATTGACGCGGGCGCGATTTACGGCGGAGAAAATTTATTACAGTTTTGGTTACCAGGTGCAAATCTGGCATTACGAACGCAAGGGAAATGTTTCCGTAAGTAATGGATTAGGAAGGGGACGTGTGCAAAAAAGGCCAAATAGGTGAGAAAGGCATAATGTTGAGTTTATTACAAACCGACGCAGGCACACTTCATTCAGTATGAGCACTGGAGTCGCTAACAAGATGCTGCATCCATAAAACGACGTGATCAACAATTGCTCTCCCGGTGGAATCTGGACGTGTTCCTTTACAGCGGATCCGGTAGACCGAACGTGTCCCTGGTAGACGCGTTCTTTTAGATATTCCTAGAGCCGAAAGTCTCATTAATTCAGATCAGATGATTTTGCAAGGTACGTTTGTGGAAGACCTATGGAGATAATACGATCGTGGAGGTTGCACCAAGCAGAGCTTTCACTGGACTTGTGAATCCAAACCGCACATTCACGCGCATCGCTTTCACTGGCCCTTTGTGCACAACACGTGGTTTAGCAGTGTCAAATATTCGACAATTCTGTGTGTTCATTGTAACCTGCACTGTAAAATGTGTCTCGTCACTCGACAGAATACTGCCCCGTCACGTGTCATCAACTTCGATCTGCGTCACAAACCGAAGAGCAAATTCGGGACGTTGCTGCAGCTCATGCGGTTTCAGTTACTACAGCGTCTTGTACGGCTACCAATGTAAAACAGACTGCAAAACTTGCGGTGTGTTGACCATGGAATGGACGTATCTGGAATAGGGATCCTTAAACCACCAGCTGCCACACCAAGCTCAACCGTGTTTTCGAATTTCATTATCTTCGTCTTCAAACCATTTAAGGGCATCGGGCCTCTCTCAGATCTTTTAGTCCGAAGTACTCTCAGTGCAGTACTGTAACTGCTGCCGTTCACATAAAAAAGATTCATTGAAAAGATGCGGTTTCTCTTCTCGATAGCCATAGTTTCACTCACGTTATGTCTTGTCAAATGACAGAGTGGATGTCATACCGTCATACAAAGAGTGTACAGCGCCAAATTTTCACCCGGTGACTAGAACTGAAACTAATTTTTTCCTGCGTACTTATGTTGAATATTAGCATATTTACCAACAATTATGGCCCACACCAGACCTCCGTAGGTAGTTACAATTCAATTATAACCACCTGATGTATAATAATAACTATTTTTAATATTCTAACATTGTAAATCTGAGGATGGCCTATAGAAACTGAAACCGGTCATCAAAAACACAACAGAAGTTCAGATCAGTCCTGTGTGATTCGGACGGTGGAGGACACAGTACGCAAGTTGGGATTTCTGCCAGCACGGAGCTAGAATCGCTAGCGGCAGCAAGAACACAGACAGCACTTCCAAATAACAAGGCTGGAGCTGCGTCGGAATATTGGAGGCAGGCAAAAGCAGCGAGCGGGCGCCGAGGCCACACGTGCAGACTGCAGCCTGCAGCCCACCAGACGCGCTCTGAATATTTCCACAGCCTTGCCTCCGCAGGCGCTTCTCCCAACTAGACTGCTTGGTCGGACACATGTGTCTACCTCCGACTTCCTGGGAAACAGCTCTGTAACCTCACAACTGCGAGTGCAACGAAGCTCATTGTTACTGACGATGTCGCTCTCCCTCTCTCTCAACATTAATGAAGAACGGTATGTTATTGACCAGCCAGAGATAGATGCAATATAACTGCTGTAGTAGACACTGATGATGCTGTTGGTCTGGCAGTAACGTAGTACAAGTACAGTTCAAAATGAAATTATTTATATTTTATTCAGAAGAGGGAAACTAACAATTCTATGTTGTTATTCGAACAAAATTGAGTAGTTCATTTTAGAGGGACCCTCGTTGTTATGCGACGTATTGCTGCCTCGCGCTGCAGCAGAAACAACACGTTCAGAGATTTTAAGAAAGGATGTTTTTATGACGACGGTTATGTTATTAGCTCGCTGTTCCGGAAAAACTATTTTTCCCAATAATTTCGTAAATTTCCGCAGCCAGTGTCAATTTGAGTGAAATCATGTTGGGTATTAGACGGCATTATCAGTCAATAAAGCAGCTATACCAACGGCATTTCGACTGGCCTTAAAGATACCCTCTTCAGCGCGAATAACTGATACAATTTGGGTATGGTCTTCTCTATAAAATGTCTTATTTCGGATGTCAGAAAGTTACTGATGTCGCTCTATAAGAAATAGTTAAGCACGAAGAAGAGATTGTTTTCGTAAATATCGAAGGAATGCCTTTCATCAGCACAGATATCCTTGTATGAGCCACTACAATTGTGTACTGGGGTAGAACAGGCTATTCAAGCACCCGATTAGCCAATTTAATTTTATGAAAGTGATAAAGTGTAGCTGATGTTAACAGTTTTACAATACAAATATCTTAAAATAAAACAGATGTTTCTATTTCTATTTTTCGAAGTTTTTGCTTTAAACATTTTGTATTTCTCTTTCCAAATGAAATTAATTTTCCTGCTTCACATAACCATTCAGTTGGCGACATTCCTCTTTCCTTAAAAGTTCTCCACAAACCAAATATCAGTTTCCGTAAGGAACTGGTGAATTTCCCGAATATGCCACATTCCTTACCGTCCAGTTAATATCTCTGTTCAGCTTACTGTAGCTATGTGTAACAAGATTGTCAATTTAGAATGAAACTATTCTTTGCTATTTCGTATTTGTGATTAGTTGCAGATGCGTAATGCTGGACTGACCCATTGACCCATCAGCTGGGCGCGTCTTGACTATGGATACACCGTGTATGGGTCAGCGAGGCCTTCGTATCTGAAGATTATTGACGCAGTACACCATGAGGGTATCAGGCTGGCCACTGGTGCCTTCCGTACCAGTCCCATCCCCAGCCTATGTGTTGAGGCAGGGGAACCGCCGCTCGCCATCCGGCGGAAACTCTTCATGGTGCGACGGGTGTGTCAATTCCTTGCCTGTCCTACCTCCCCTGCGTACCCTACCGTTGCCCAACCGCCTATGGAACGTCTCTTTTCCAGTTGTCTCAGGGCAACGAGACCATTTGGGATTCGTGCCAAGCATTTGCTTGAGTCCTTTGGTGTGGAGCGTGTGGCACCCACACTCCAGGGTTTTACCCGCCTGCCTCCCTGGTTGCTCCAGAGGCCCAGCGTCCTTTTAGACTTGTCAGAGTACCAGAGGAGCTGCACTCCTGCTTTTGTTTTTACCACCTTATTTTACGATATTTTAAACCAGCATCCCGACCATGGACCAGTATTTACGGATGGCTCTAAACAAGGGGACTTTTTGGTTGTGCTGTTGTTTTCCCTGATCGAGTCGTTAATTTACGGCTTCCTGCGGCGTTTACCATCTCTGATGCCGAATTGTTTGCGATCTTGCGGGCATTGGAGAAGATGAGATGTGTTCCCAGTCTTAAGTTTCTCATCTGTTTTGACTCCCTGAATGCCCTTCAGACCATGCAGCACTTGTACCCAGCGGATACGGTCGTCCATAACATCCATGATGCCCTACTCCACCTGCAACAGCAGGGGAAGGAGGTTTCTTTCTGATGGGTGCCGGGGCACGTGGGTATTAGAGGAAACGAACTGGCGGATGTGGCTGCCAAAGATGCATGTTCCCTCCCTCACGTTGTTGAATGTGCCGTCACCCTCCATGCTGTTACCTCCCTTTTGCGTTTTCGTCTTATGCGTCAATGGGACGAGGAGTGGCTGGCAGTCGGTGAAAATAATCTGCGCCTGGTCAAGGCCACCACGCGGCCATGGCGTACGTCCTACCAGTCATGCAGGCGGGATGAGGTACTCCTCACTCACCTCCGCATCGGGCACAGTCCCTTAACGCATTACTCCGGCGGGAGGACCCCCCAATCTGCAGTGCTTGTGGCGTCCAGATTACTGTCAGCCACATTTTACTTGACTGTCCTTTATTATGTGACCAGAGGGCGGTGGTTTCTTTGCTACCGGATATGCCCTCTATTTTGCAAGGCGACGCAACGACTGTGGTTAAGGTCTTACGGTTTTGTGTTCTGTCCAATTTGTTGCCTCGGATTTTAGGGAGAGGATTTTAATGTACTGCTGGGTGACTGGCTCACCCAGGTTTTAGGTAAGAGATCCGCCAGTCACGATTACCTACTTCTTTCACTTCGATTTCTGCTCTCTTTTCCTTATGTTTCCTTTTCTTTTTTAGCGCGTTTCTTCTCTTCTTGTTTTGCCTCTGTATGTGAGGATTTGGAACTGCGTCAGGTCTATGTCCTTTAGCCGTTCTCCTTGTTCGCTGTCCGTCTTCGTCCCTTCACCGCATGTGTTCCTGTTTCTATGTGTTTGGGCGCTGATGACCATGCTGTTTAGCGCCCGAAAACCTCAAACCACACACACACACACAAACACACACACACACACACACACACACACACACACGAAATTTCCCTGTAGTATCGAGAACTAGTCAAATGTCCAACATAGAAAAAATTTAAGTTCAAAATTAGGCCAATTCCCTGTAGCTATTTGTAAGACTTTCCAGAATGAAATTGCCTTTGAAATAGCAACAGAAATTATTAGATATTCACTGTGAAACAACAAAGTTTGTGGCTGTCTCTATTGCTATATTGGGAGACTATGTGTCTTTCGATGAGAACTTCCAAACAGTAAATTTAAATTTCCAGTTCAGTTACGATAACTTAAACACTTCTGGAAATATTAGGGATAGCAGATTGTTTGAGACACTGTGTGTGTTCATCGCCTATATGTGCGGTTTTCTAAATTACCGGATTAAAATAATAATAGAAATTTAAGTGTCTAACATCCTGTGATACTGTTATCGTATTTGTTTACTTTCGTAAACATTGTTTGAATAAAAATGTCCTTTTTCATTTGCATGAGTGCAGAGTGATGCTGGAAGGTAGGGTCACACTTTGCACACGTTCCTCAGTATAATTGTTACATATCCTATTAATTAAAAACTTTCATGGCTGGATTAATAAAAAATAGATTTTGAGGTGGCAGCCACATATTACTTTTTTATAATATGTGTTTATTTTTCCGCTTACTACATGGATACTTTTGAGGAAGTTACATGGCTTGCTAATTCAGGAAAAAGTGACCACATTTTCTTGACAGAAACGACGTGGCCCAGGTGTTCATCCCACGGTCTAGCTTGACCACAAGAGTTTCGGCACAGAGACCATAGAAAAGGGACGTGGGTCTCCAGTGAACTGCACTTTGCGAAGCTCGATTCAGTAAGCTCTTTTTCCGCACTTTGTTGGCAAATATGATTTGCTTCTTTAAATGGAGCTGTTGCTAAGTCATTGCATGTCCCTAATATATGTGGATTGGCCTCTCTCGAAGCAGATCTAAAATAGAACCATTGCACGAAGTGATCGACGAATGGGTGGATCATGGCTAGCAAACAGTACCAACGTGTTGCGTGTTAAGACGCAGTCTGTAAGCCAAGAATGGGATACTTCGCCAATGTTATCCTGAATTCACATAAATACAGTAAAGTTTCGGTGATCACGTTGACAGAACATTGAGTGTGTTTTTGTCCGTTGTAAATGGTAAAGCTTGTGACTGTGAAAACAAAGGGTTTGCTATAAATAACTTTTCTGCTGCCAGTCACGATTTTCTTTTATTCATATCGTACATGATGCGTTTCGGGAAATGAGTCTCACTTTCTAGTGTGTTTGCTCTTTGTTCTATAGTATCTTTACGTAATGTTTTCGATGTGTGAGGTTCTGCTTTGTTCTGTTGACTCTATTGCAATACATAAGAAACGCACGGCTTTTACCTATTTATCGATTTTTATACGTAGCTGGTGGTAAAAATTGGAAGAATTTGTAATTACGGTTTCCTTACGGTCCACTTGAGCAAAGTGTACCACATATTAAAAATCACAAACAACTTTCAGTGCAGAGTATTTATTTAGAATAACTTACATAATCAAACAGTTACAAAGATGTTTTTAGATGTAGTTGACGGAGATAATGTTACAAATGTTCCATACAGAGAGTTTTTATCTTAACAATGTGGTTCATAATTGACTTGTATCTATTTCACAAACGTGCTTCTTTCTATGCGTCACTATTTTTATATATTTTCCAAACACCCGAAGAAATCAACTGATTCACTTTCAAGTTTTTCGATTAACAGTTTGTCTTCACATTTTCTGTAATGTGAATATATCTCCAGTTCTTCTAACAAGTCCATTTCATGCTCTTTATTTAGTCAGTGGAGTAATTTGACTTTTTCTGCAACTAAAATACCTTTGAATCATGAAAACTTACATCAAGAAATAAATATAATTAAACAGACGACAGTTGCAAATGATTATACTGCTTTCATGATTGACACAGATCTAGACAAACTGAAGAAAGTTCCAAAAAGAAAGAGCACCACGAAAGAAAAAGACAGAACCAAATATCTTGAATCTCACACATTGGCAATATATCGCAGAAGACTACAAATATTTTAAAAATCACAAAGTAAAAGTTGGGTTTTCCATATCGAATAAACTAAAACAAAACTCATACACAGTATAAAGTTTACTCATCACCCATACTCAGGCTCTGGAATGTACAAAGAAACATGTCAGAAATGCTCCATGTTTTCAGTACACAAAGAAACATACCAGAGACGCTTCATGATTTACCTAAGACAAACAGGCCGAAATTTCAACGCCTTGTACATAGAGCACATTAAAACCTACACATACAATAAACACACAACATCAGCAACAGACATACACATACACAATATAGGACACCCATTTGACAAAGCAGAGCAAAAGTCAATGTATTCCACTGAGTAAACAAAGGGCATAAAATGAATTCATTAGAAGAAATAGATTTATATTCACATTACAGAGAATACGAAGACGAAATGTTAAAGGAAAAATTTGAAAGTGAATCACTTAATTTCTTCAGATGTTTTGATAATATAGTTAAATAAAAATAGTAACACATACAAATAAGCACCATTGTGAAATAAATACAAGCCAATTATGATCCATATTTTTAAAGGACACACCATCTCTATAGAGGAATATCACACTCTGTGGAAGACCTGTCACATTATCTGTGTCAACTACATCTAAAACATGTTTGTAACTGTTTGTTTATGTAAGTTATTGCCTATAAATACCGTGCACAGAAATTTGTGTGTGATGTTTAACGTGTGTTACACTTTGCACAAATAGACCATAAGGAAATTGTAAGTACAGGTTCTTCCAAATTTTGCCATTACCAACAAATAAAACCGGTAACTAAATAAAAGTTGTGCGTTTTTTATGTATTGCAATAAAGTCAACAAAAGCTAAGAGAACCTAACACATCGAAAACGTTACCTAAAATTGGCATAATACAAAGAGAAAACACACTTAAAAAATACGAATAGAAGAAAATCGTGGCGTAGTAGAAAAGTTATTTATAAGCAAATCCATAGTAGCACTGAGTTATCACTTCCCCGTAGAGTTTTCCAAAAGATGTGAATTATGTTTAGGGGAGGATAATTTCGGAGAGTTGCGAACCTGCTGTGGAAGGAAAGAGACTTCCGGCCATGGCACCAGTTGCGGCGCACTCTTGCTGACGCTGGTTGGCGTGATCCTTATACGGTGGCGACCTGCATGGCTTGGCACACTTTTGCCGAGTTTTGGGCGAGTGTCGCATTTCGCGTTAGCGATGTCCAAATTCTAAGCAACTCACGATTTGCGAGACTTGCTATACAGCGTGAGTTGCCTGATTAAGCGTATTGTTTCGTGGGGTTTGGACTCGTTTGCTTGCATTTGCGAGGTGTACATTGGGAAATTTTATAGTGTTCCCCAATAAATCTTTCACGTAAATGAGACTCCCTCACATAGTGTTAGGCGTTCTTGATTAAATTGAACTTCTAGAGATGTTTGTGTTTCAATATTTTATTCAAGACACAAAGAAATTAATGTCATTAGCTACCAGTGGACATTCATTTAAATCAAAGGTGGAAGTTGAAAATTGGTGCCGGACCAGGATTAGCAAATGCATCTCCTGTTTCTTAGGCACCATTCGGACATAGCGGTCAAGGTAACTTCACGGAATACCCTAGCACGCCTCCCGTCAGACCCAAATTCTCAACTTGCCCACACACACTGCTGATGTAGTGCCTCTTGCCCGTTTTCCTCATTACTCATGACATTTCGCCGGACATGTCCGAAGGAGCAGACACCATACATATAATTAACGTGAGAATGACCAAGTGATCACCTCAGTGCAGATGCACACCACACTCGAACTCCTACTGCAATCGGCGAAATGCCGCGAGTAATGTGGTTAATGGGACAAGGGGAGCTATATAAATAGTGCGTGGATAAGCTGAGAATTTGGGTTTGACGGAAGGCTTACTCGGATAGTTCGTGCTGTTTCGATGACCTCTGTGGCCGGATGGCGCAGTGGTCACCACGTCTAACTAGTATGCAGGAGACCCAGGTTCGAATCATAGTCCTGAAAAAAATTCCCAACTTTCCTTACTGATTTAAATCAGTACCCACTGGCTGCTAATGTCATTAATTCCTTTGTGTCTTGATGGCTGCGCGATACAAATTGTGTCCGTTCTTTCGGACATGTCCGAAAGTACAGTATTTTAGATGACTGTATGCTCGCTGTGTTGGAACAATGTTTTCAGTAAATTTTGCGAGACTTTGCATACATTCCCTTGGAAATATATTCTTTGTCATTGTAATGCGGTATGTGTGGAGAACTTAGAGTAAATAAACGACGTATTAAAGTCAGACTTGGTTTGAATCTCAAAACCAAACTATTGCCCCACAGCTGATCGTGGTTAGGCGATCCTATAAAAAAAGAAATACAGGCAGTTTATCTACATTTTTAATTTGTTTGTATCATTGTGACGATGTTCCGTTGAAATGTAGTGTCCAAACCTTCTGATCATAAGCAGGCATTGTGATCAGCTGCTTATCTGATGTATAACAAGCATTGCACACATTTGTCTAACGTGCGATCGACGATATCATATGCAAAGACGGAGAGCATATTGCAAGCACCAGGTAAACACAGACTACACTTACATTTCACGTCTCTCCTTATCCAGGGTATCATAACGCCAACGTTTCATGACAGTCTTTAAGACGGTGAGTTTAATGCTTCAGGAGTTTTACGTAGTCCCCCCTCGCCCGTCCCCACGCACCCGCCCCACCTGCGTACATTGCACATAATGTTCATACAACTGTGTTAAATTGTCAGAAAAACCATTCTTTGGGACGTTAAACTCGAGCGACATATTGGCTTGACTGTCAGTTACGCCGTCAAAGCTTCGACCCTTCATGTGAACTTCTGCACTTTGTCGTTCTCTGGTAGGTTCGAATTGATAACGCCAAGTTTCTCTTTTTACATAAAAATATAGGCTTCAATCACAGTTCTCTCAAAAGGATTTTCCTTTTTTTCCAGAAATCTCAGGAAAACAGTTATAAGGCACGGATAGTATATTGCAAGCACAACAACCAAGAACGAAAAACTATAGAGGAAGAGGAACGTCTTCCGAATAAAAACGATTTAAACAACAGAACAGACGTTTCTCCTCCGCTGTTTTTTTAAACATTGAGAGAATATCAGAAAGAATCGGAAGTGGGGTTAAAATCTGAGGCAAAAGATTGTCGACGCTAAGATTCGGCGGTGACACTATTATCGTCTGAAAAAATGAGGAGGGATTACAAGACCTTTTGAATGGAAGGAACCATGTACTAAGCAAAGAGCAAAACAAAGTTTGACGAAAGTAAAAATGAGATTTGCAACAAACGTCACAACTGGGGAATTCTGCCACCTTCTACGTACATACACGCATAATAGATGAAGCAGCAAGAACGTAAGAAGCAAACTATACAGGAAAAGACTACCTCCATCAAACTTGGTACTTAAACTTGATATGTATCATGTATAATTTTGGTATCTAAATCGATTGTGAGCGATCAGCGATGTTGTAAAGCGGTATCGCAGAAGTTAGGTTATTATGTCTGATGTGCGAGAGGGCGCAGTGGGGTAGACAATGTAAAGGGGTATTACAGTGAGGAAGCAAAGGCAATGTTATGTT
The DNA here is from genome assembly GCF_023897955.1 of Schistocerca gregaria. NCBI lineage: Eukaryota > Metazoa > Arthropoda > Insecta > Orthoptera > Acrididae > Schistocerca > Schistocerca gregaria. Next base: position 522,987,952 of record NC_064923.1, read on the forward strand.
TAAAATGTAAAGTCTCAACTTATCAATATGTTTAATAAACTTGGTTATATGAATATTGTAACGGAAACTGATTTGCGAAGGAGGAAGTCTAATGGAATGTCAGAGGTAAATATTATAAGGATGTTACTTTTTTCACTACTGCTGCACCATTGGACTAACATGGTTATTGTACTCAGAATTGCCAAATATGAAAGATAGGAAAGTGTACTGTTTGGATGTTAAGACGTTCATTAAATTTAAAATCAGCCATGAGCACTTTTTCACAGTATACGAAAAACCGCAGTGTTGTCCTTTATGTGCATATTTCATTTTTTACCAACCTCTATGTTACAACTTTTAATTTATCATGGAGATTTGCAACCAACAGAAAACTCATTGCAACTCTCGAGTGTGTCTGTGTAGATACAGTAATTTGCAGCTTTTGCATATCGGCGCGCAAGACAGAGCAGTACTGCAATGCGTTATCCCGATTTGGGCAGAATGTAGGTAAGAACTAAATATTTTGGTGTCCTTTTTTATGTATTCAATCAGGGCTAACTTATGTCATTAAGATACAGTTTTTGTGATCAGTTTTGCAGAACTAATTACCGTAGGTTTCATGTCAAAGTTGATTATTCAGGCAGTTTACACCGTTCAAAAATTCTTGCAGTCAGATTGCTAACTTTAACAGCATGAAGGACTTCCCTTTTCAGAACGGAGTACGCCAGTCAAATGTTTATTATTTGAAGATAACAGTCAAATTGAGCAAGGTATATGTTAATCGATGCGTTTGACACAAGGGTTACAGAAAGGTTAGCAGGTTGGTAAGTTAAGAAACGAGCAGGTTGTCTGTACAACCGGTATGGGAAAGAATTTGTGGATAAATGTAAGTAGAGGATAGGACATGATAATGTGTTTCCTTCAATGGTTTATTCGTCATTTCTCTTCTGCATGCACTTACAAATATTTCCACAAAGCGTCGTTGTCCAACGGTCAATCGTTTTTCATGGAAACCCTCTTCAGCAGTGAAGGTTTAATTATAACTTTCACGAAAATTGAAAGAGCCGTAGAGGGCAAAATTTTTAGAGTAACCGAGTGTATATACGTATAACTGATTACTAAGGATGTTGTGGCTAGGGGCTGTTCTGTGATGTAGCCATTGGCGCAGGCAAAGAAATCATATCATCAAACCAGTCAGAAGACAACTGACCCAATCACGTAAACATAGTGTGTCACCATTGTTGTGTCACATATCGCAATGAAGCAATAACTAAACGTCTCTAAATCAAGTGTTCAAGACATTTTCCAGAATGTTTTGAAGAAGAGAAGAGAGAGTGGAAAGTTTGTTCCGCACACCTAATGTCAAGAACAATTTGGAAATTTGTGGTAAGATCTTACGGGACCAAACTGCTGAGGTCGTCGGTCCCTAAGCTTACACACTGCTTAATCTAACTGAAAATAACTTATACTTAGGACAACACACACACCCATACCCGAGGGAGGACTCGAACCTCGACCGCGACTCGACTGAAGCCCATATTTGTTATGGCACCATCATAACCAGTTTCGGCCTACAATTGCCATCTTCAGATGCGCCCATAGCATATGAAGTCAGCCGCTGTAGACCGAAACCGACTATGACTGAGTCATAAAAGTGATTTAACAATTTTGTAAACTCTGTTTCAAGGTCAACAAATTCTTAGAAAAGAATTTCAGTCGTCTTGTACGCGGAAGAGCCAAAGAAACTGGTCCACGTGCCTAGTATCATGTAGGGCCCCCGCGAGTATGTAGAAGTGTCGCAACACGACGTGGCATTGACTCGAATAATGTCTGAAGTAGTGCTAGAAGGAACTGACACCATGAAACCTGTAGGGCTGACCATAAATCTGTAAGAGTACGAGGGGGGGGGAATCTCTTCTGAAAAGCACATTGCAAGACGTCCCAAATATGCTCAAAGACGTCCATAAGCGTACATGTTCACACGCTCGACACAATTTGAAACGCGACTCGTCCGAGCAGGCATCATTTTTCCGGTCATCAACAGCCCAATGTCGGTGTAGACGGGCGCGAGCGAGGCGTAAAGCCTTGTGTCGCGCAGTCATCCAGGGTACACGAGTGGGCTTTCGGTTCCGAAAGACCGTATCGATGATGTTTCGTTGAATGGTTCGCACGCTGACACTTGTTGGTGGGCCAGCACTGAAATCTGCACGTTGAACAATTCTCTTCAGTCGTCGTTGGCCCTCTTCTTACAGGAACTTTTCCCCACCGCAGCGATGTCGGAGAGTGATGTTTTAGTAGATTCCTTACATTGACGATACACCCGTTAAATGGTCGTACCGGTGAATTCCCACTTCAGTGCTATTTCGGAGATGCTATGTTCCATCGCTCGTGCGCCGACTGTAACACCATGTTTTGACTCAATCTTGACACCCTGCCATTGTAGCAGCAGTAATCGATCTAACAACTGCGCCAAACACTTGTTGTCTTATGTAGGCATGTTCGACCGCATCGCCGTATACTGCATGTTTACATATCTGTGTATTTGAATACACATGCCTATACCAGTTTCTTTGGCCCTTCAGTGTTTATTGTTTACATTATCACAGATAGTGTAAGAAAATCTTCTCTAGAGCCATTACGTACGCTGAAGCCAAAGTAATTCTAAGGTGATTTTACGTTAATTTGGATGTTATTATTCTCAACTACTTGGACGCATGCTCGGTTACAATTGCCTTAAATGGGCTCTTGTTGTGTAGATGATATTTTTCACGAAGTCTGATGAAATAGCTTCAAAATCTCATAGCTTAAAACAGCTTCCCAATCTCATAGCTTCTACACACTACTCGATAAGTAACTGGTGAACTGTGCCCCACCCCACATCCCTTTGAAATACGTATGTTACAGGTTCCTCATGATGTTTCTTCTCCCAGCTGTATTATTTGACATCAGGTTTTTCCGAGGCTCATTCAAACCTTGACTCTAACACTGGATTTCCAATGCCCCCCAAATCGACTACCATTTCATTTTATACCTTGCTGTGAGGAAGTTCCAGGTTATTATGGAAGCTGTGAGTGTATTTATTCCAATTACCCACACTGTTTTGTATTAATATTCTTTTATACCTTTAGACCTGACAATTTTATTATTAAATTCTTTGAACGTTATTCTGATATTTTTATGCTGGATCCACGTTTTTGATGTCTATGTCCTTTTAGATTTGATCACATTTTTAACGAAAACATTTCGCTTGAGTCTCCCTGCTCTGCCCACTGATTTCTTTTCATTTCGCAGTTAGCTTTCATACATCTATGTTTGTCTGTGCAACTTCTGTAATTTTCCTTTTTATATAGTCAGTTAATGCTCATCTGAAGTACATCCAGTGGTTTTTAACACAACAGTGTATGTTGCCTCTGGGAGGTCAGACACACATCAGTGTTCCTCAGCACTTAAAACTTCTGCTTATTTGCATATTGACTTTCCCAAAGATTATGTCGTGTTTCAACTTACTTTTTACAGCATTTCTATCTGTTGTAAGTTCATATAGTTTCGATATCGGCTCCAATTTTGTATTACATTCGTCTAGGTAGTAGCCCGCGTCGTATTTCAATATGACACACTAACGCTCTGGCTACTGCTGCAAATTTCATTTATTATGTTAATGTGTATATATCTGCTTTTCAGAAATACAACATCTAATTTCACAGTCCATCTGTTTTCTTCTTGGGTCTCTTAGCTTTCCAAAATGTGTGTCTTGTGCTGAAGATCTCATTTATCTCGTTTCTAACACCTGACGCTGATCGTTTATTCTCTCATAGCTGTGCCTTCTACCCTTATCTGCAACATTCCATCGCCCCCCCCCCCCCCGAATGTTAGATTATCACGCAACTGCGGTGGTGATGGTCTACGTGGCCGAGCGGTTCTAGGCGCTTCAGTCCAGAACCGCGCAGCTGCTACGGTTGAAGGTTCGAATCCTGCCTCGGGCATGGACGTGTCTGATGTCCTTAGGTTGGTTAGGTTTAAGTAGTTCTAAGTCTAGGGGACTTATGACCTCAGATGTTAAGTCCCGTAGTGTTTAGAGCCATTTGAACCATTTGACTGCAGTGCTGAGGTTGCTGCTGCACTCCTGCCTCTCGGCACTGGAATAATCGACTGTGATGCTAGTGCTGGTAGAAATTGTCACATCTACTGTTTAACCGGAAGGAGGAGAGAGAGGATGGTGGTATAAAGTTTCTGACCGCCAGACTTTGCTCCCATGTCGTGGATTAAATCACAGTCCTCTCCGCAGTGACTCATGCAGAGAGGAGAAGTGACAATGTGATTGTGATCCGTCAGCCTGTTGGAGACGTTAGGCCCATTTAAATTCTTGGTGCTGTTCGATAGTAGGAGGTTAACTGCCGACACCGGGTATCCCTCTCTTTCCTTTTTAACATCACCATCATACAACGCAAGCATGACACCAGAGTAAACCCACAGTTGCTACAGTCATCTACCCTCGGTAGTTTCACTTGACATATACCTCACACACCGCGTGGAAAGGGGCTACTGCATACTAAGGATGGAAATCCTTTCGTATTAGGAAGTTGAATAACCCCTCATGGTCTCCCAGTCAACAATGCTACTCGACTAATTCTTTTCATTGCTTTGTTGCCATTTCCCATTACATACCGTTTTAGCCACATACCACTCTCTCTCTCTCTTCTGTCTTCTCTCTCTTCTGTCTCCTTCGCTGGTAATTTCATGCTTCTGTGTTCGGCACGTGTACCTCAACTAGAGCTATTTGCAGTAAATTCGTTTCAGTTGCTATGAGAATAATCCTATTATCCAACTGTTCACAGGAACTAACCTTTGCCCTACATGCATAACAGTATTCATAACAAATCCTAAAAAATCATACCGCTCATTCTGTTGCTGTTAGTCTATATTCGTGTGGCCAGATTATTTCTTCACTTTTCAAAGGTTCTGCCCTCCATATTCCGACCTGAATTTCAGCCTCTGATTCGTTGAATGTTGGACTTTCGTTCGATCCTCAGTCTTTCATTCTTAGTTTTGTAATAGTCACCTTAACTGTAGTACATCCATCCCAGACACCCAAATATGGGATGTTTTACCAATGGAGGGACCATCCTAATAATTTTTCGATTGCAAGCCGCACTTTGCGTGGACGAAAATTATATATCTTCAATATAGTGGTTCCCTCTTCTTATCGTTTAACACTGATGATTCTATTGCATACAAGGTTTCTCACCTAAACACACCCCAACAGCACTAGGATACCTTGAATATCTACCCATTCTTCTATCCACTTTTGACATGACCTCTGGCGAAATGAAGATGGCCGTAACATAAATGATGATTTATTGTGTAAACCCAACTAATGGTTGGAGATCAGGGTTTACCATCCTGTTGACATCGAAAGGTCTCAAGGATGGGAAGGAAACCGACCGTTGCCCTTTGAAAGGAACCATCCCGGCATTTTCACGGAGCAGTCTAGAGAAATCCGGAAAACCTAAGTTCGGATAAGAGTCGAGTGTGCCAACCGCTGTGCCACCTCGCTCGGTGAAAAGAAGAAAAAGAAGAGAAATTGGAATAACAGCCTCATCAACCTCAGCAGTGGGGTCGCTTTTGTTATGGCGAGAGCGGGTTCAGCGGGCGCCTGACGAGGCCAGCGCGGCCTGTCAGCTGCAGGGCGTGGCACGGCAGCGTCCCCCGTCCCGCTAACAACGCCTGTCGCTGCCGGCGCCGCCGCCGCCGCCGCCGACAGTTTATCGACTGCCTCCCCCTCCTTCCCGTCCCCCTTCCCGGCAGGGCCACCCCCTAGCGGGCCGCCAGATCACACGAATTTCACGGCCGTGTACCGTAACACAGCGCGCCGCCAGAGCTACCAACCTGTAATTAATGAATACATTAATTAGCCGATTCGCGGAGTATTGACCGCGCCGTGATTCAAAGCTGCGCAGCCGAGCCGTTCCGTTTCATTTGCATTGTATTGCGCTGAATGGATGTTTGATTGAAATGCATCGTTTATTACGATTGCTGCCCATAGCCGGCGTCGAGGCGCTAAATGTGAGCTTGTGATTTTAGGAAAGACCACTCGTTATTGTACGAATTTGGTCAGATATCATTACTGATTACTCAGTAATTGCAGCACACTCAAAAAAAAAGATGAGTTTTGAGATGAAAATGTTGATACAAGGCCTTCATTTTTTTCCTGTGCCATGAATGTTAGTGTCGAATGAATGAGTATTTGCTATAGTCCCTATCTTCTGTAACCGCCTTAGTTTTCTGGAATTGCATGTATGCCCACTTTCTAGTCTAGTATGTTGCTAAGAAGGGAAGTGCTTTATGCGTTCTTTGCAGTGTGTGTGTTTGTGTGTGTGTGTGTGTGTGTGAGAGAGAGAGAGAGAACATTTATTGGTGCTAGAGTTCTCTCTGTCTGACTCTCACGAGGAACTCCATCCGTTCTCTCCTGGCAACTGGCTACGGTGTCATTGAGTACTCGCTGCTACATCTCTAGCGCTACCGCCTTTACTGAGTTCCCTCAATCTTGTTTTTCGTTATGTCGTTCACAATGAATTACAGAACAATATCAAACTTTCCTTACACACTGCTCAAAAGAATGATCGGAACATGACTTTGGGTCTCTTCGATACTCTACTGAGCAATAATTAAAGAGGGATATGTTACCAAATTACACAACTACCTTTCACAAATTAAGTACACAACAAAACATCATAACATCCTCGATCGTTTACATAAAAAGAAGAGAAATGTCCTGCAATTCTCGAAAACAAAATGAAAGTCTTTCATCCCCCTATCCTTAGTGCCTGCCTTTTGATTTTGAGAGCTTCACAACGTATACGCTCTCCGTGAGCGTTTTTAATTGCCTGACATCTCACGTAGCATGCTCCATTAAGTCTACAGAAGTCAACCAGTGGTGTTCAATGAGATCCCACTAGAGGTTTTGGAAATTCTGTGGTGAACAGAACGACAGCGAACATGTCTGTCAAACAAGTTCCACATATGTACGATGGAGTTCAAGTCGGGATTCACTGCCGGCCATTCTATTACTTCAATGCCCAGGCTTCACAAGACATCCCCGTTGTTGCCCGTCACATGGGCCCTCGCATTAGAAGGAAATCTGGGCCACCATCGTATGTAGCAGCCACCACATGGTGAAAGGTTCCTTCTGTTTAGTTATGCATCGTTACCTTTTTGTATCTCTCTTCCTCTGTTTCACTCTATCTATGCTAGAGCGTGCCGTACGTGTATGTGGCCAAGTCGCCTCATTGACACAAGCTTGCCCGCTTGATACATTGCTCGGAAGGACTGAATTTATGAGGCCGGCCCGACATTTAGTTAAATGATCTGATGATTATTATGTTAATATTGCGCGACGGATAACGCGGGGGAGGGTTCAAACAGCCATGTGGGCAAGTCAGTGAAGGCCACGCTCTATCATGATCTATAAGGACCCCATTTTGTTGGTAACATTGCTCTCTACACAGGACTGGGGTTTGTAATGACCACTAAATCCATGACATCCAGTTTATAGGTCATTTATTTTCAAGATCCCAGAAGTTTTACAAACTTAATATGACATTTATTATCTATATTCTCCAAAACTTTACAAATTTAATAATTGCCACAAACAAAGTCAAATCAAATTTCTTCTAGATTTGTCTCGCACTGAAGGTGTTTAAACTAACAGGAATCTCGTGAAAGAGGATGGGACTACGCTGGTGCCCTTGTGGTCCGTCTGCTGGGACAGTGATCGAAATTCGCACTCAAGATTACTACTAAGACCGAATAACAAAAACTGTCTTTGGCGGAAAAACGGGGGAACAAAGCAGACACAAACATCTCCCATATTCACAAAAGAAAGCAAATTCGTAAAAATAAAACGTCCTGTGAAATACGGAACACGCAAATGATCAATTAACAGCACACGTAAGCATCCTCACCTTAACTAATCTCCAGGAACGAACTGGTAGCTCGCTGGTAGTGCAATTCGGCACGACGTGAGTGACCGATACCAACAGCTAATTTCTGTGTACTCACCCCTTTGTTTGTTCTTGCTTTCCATACTATACAATCATTCTCACGCACAGCCTATTCTTTATCAAAGTAGTTAGGACGTGCTGCTTGCAAATGGGGGTTAAAAAAGGAACCGCGAACAAAATTTATTAGATGGCCTAGAAAAATTTTACGTCACACGCTTAGAACCTTAAGTATGTCACACACGCATCTCCTACCAGGATTCACTGGGAATCGTCATCCAAATTACTTATCAGCCGTTACGACCACGTGTTCACTAGGTGGAGCGAGGCCCCAGGCTACTTTAACATAGAAAACAAATGCTGCTTTTAAAAATGAAACTATACAATTTGTTTAGAGCTATTGCTGCTCTCGCGTGCTGAAGGCACTAAGCGACTGCAGCACTATAAAGGGATAACAAGAGCCCCCATGTTCGCATCTGAAAAAGAAACCCTAACTGAAAACTTTAATTGTAAAGGCAAAATTTCTAAAAAAAATGAATTAATGGCCGTAACGACACGCTAACTATTTCGATCCTGAAAAAGAGTGGGTTAATAATACTGTAAAACATAATACCTCATCCCACGATGAAATTGGCGGCAAAGACGGAGATTGCTCTCGATCCTGCCTGCTCAGTTCTGCCACTACCCCAAGAGTGACTATATCATGGTGACTCAACGGCCGTTCTCTTACATGGAGGGGAAGGGGAACTGTTACCAACCCCGGACTACACCCTGGCGAACAGGTGCATCATCTCTGTCTTTACTCCACGCTTAGGTTGCCACTAACCGACCTACATGGTGACCACAACTCTGCCTTGGCAGTTCCAGCAGACGAACTCTTAACACAAACCCCAAACTTAATCAACCCAAGACAACGTAGTGGGATTAGGGAAAGGAAGTGTTTTTATGTAATTATAAATTCACACGAGATATAACACTATTTAAACTAAAAAAATGTTGAACGTATAATGCAACAAAAAACTAATTACACTCCTGGAAATGGAAAAAAGAACACACTGACACCGGTGTGTCAGACCCACCATACTTGCTCTGGACACTGCGAGAGGGCTGTACAAGCAATGATCACACGCACGGCACAGCGGACACACCAGGAACCGCGGTGTTGGCCGTCGAATGGCGCTAGCTGCGCAGCATTTGTGCACCGCCGCCGTCAGTGTCAGCCAGTTTGCCGTGGCATACGGAGCTCCATCGCAGTCTTTAACACTGGTAGCATGCCGCGACAGCTTGGACGTGAACCGTATGTGCAGTTGACGGACTTTGAGCGAGGGCGTATAGTGGGCATGCGGGAGGCCGGTTGGACGTACCGCCGAATTGCTCAACACGTGGGCGTGAGGTCTCCACAGTACATCGATGTTGTCGCCAGTGGTCGGCGGAAGGTGCACTTGCCAGTCGACCTGGGACCGGACCGCAGCGACGCACGGATGCACGCCAAGACCGTAGGATCCTACGCAGTGCCGTAGGGGACCGCACCGCCACTTCCCAGCAAATTAGGGACACTGTTGCTCCTGGGGTATCGGCGAGGACCATTCGCAACCGTCTCCATGAAGCTGGGCTACGGTCCCGCACACCGTTAGGCCGTCTTCCGCACACGCCCCAACATCGTGCAGCCCGCCTCCAGTGGTGTCGCGACAGGCGTGAATGGAGGGACGAATGGAGATGTGTCGTCTTCAGCGATGAGATTCGCTTCTGCCTTGGTGCCAATGATGGTCGTATGCGTGTTTGGCGCCGTGCAGGTGAGCGCCACAATCAGGACTGCATACGACCGAGGCACACAGGGCCAACACCCGGCATCATGGTGTGGGGAGCGATCTCCTACACTGGCCATACACCTCTGGTGATCGTCGAGGGGACACTGAATAGTGCACGGTACATCCAAACCGTCATCGAACCCATCGTTTACCATTCCTAGACCGGCAAGGGAACTTGCTGTACCAACAGGACAATGCACGTCCGCATGTATCCCGTGCCACCCAACGTGCTCTAGAAGGTGTAAGTCAACTACCCTGGCCAGCAAGATCTCCGGATCTGTCCTCCATTGAGCATGTTTGGGACTGGATGAAGCGTCGTCTCACGCGGTCTGCACGTCCAGCACGAACGCTGGTCCAACTGAAGCGCCAGGTGGAAATGGCATGGCAAGCCGTTCCACAGGACTACATCCAGCATCTCTACGATCGTCTCCATGGGAGACTAGCAGCCTGCATTGCTGCGAAAGGTGGATATGCACTGTACTAGTGCCGACATTGTGCATGCTCTGTTGCCTGTGTCTATGTGCCTGTGGTTCTGTCAGTGTGATCATGTGATGTATCTG